>NC_059474.1:47260343-47442843 GCF_018139145.2 Gymnogyps californianus
GATGTAGAAGGCACTCTGGCAACAAGATCCAGCTACTGCAGCCGGTGAGGCTTGCTCCATGGTGAGCAGTTAAGAGGTATCCATAGATTCACAGGAAGATACATGTCCTCAGGAAGGGTGTCCTCTAGAGGCACCCACTGCTACACTGAGTGCATAAATGGTTAGTTTGGTCCAGATATCTAGTGTAGACGGTGTCAGTTAAGGAAGGGCATCTCCTTTCAGATGCTTGATGGGCATCCCATCTCACGCCTAGATGACCACTGCACTGTCATTTCTATCACATCGTGTGTCCCTCCTCTTTGGGGCTCTGGTCTAGAGCCTGTGTGGGCAGCCCTGTCCTGCTGGTGGCCATGGGGAGAGGCCCAGGGCCGACCCCCAGGCCTGCAATGGCCTCTGCCACCTTGCCATGGGCCTTGGGCCATCCCTGTCCCCACTGCCCTGCCTGGCACGGGGCCTGGCTGCTCCCCTGGGGCTGCGCCCACCTCAGGCTGCCCCGCGAGGTAGGACAAGGCCCTGCCCAGGTGGCTGTGGGGACAGTCAATGCAGGCTCCCCCAGGACCAGAGTTGGCAGCGTGGGGCCCAGCCTGGGGCTGTGCAGGGCCAGGGACTTGCTGCTGTCTGGTTTTGCAGATGGGAATACAAAGGTCATAGTAAAAATTTAGGTGGGAAGGGGCCTGGGGGTGATGCGGCCCTCCATTGCAGCCTCCTGCCACAAGGAGGCCAGCCGCAGAGCCCCGCGGTGTGCCTGGCATCATGGCCGAGGCGCTGAGCAGAGCTGGAGGGTCCTTGGTGCCACGGTGCTCTGGGCCAAGGCAGGTGAGATTCTCTTGGGTCGCGCTCATTGCCTGTGTCGTTTTGTCCCTGGCACTTTCCCATCTGCAGGTATTTATGTGTTTATGTTGTTCATAGTTAAATGATAAATAATGTAACACTTCAGTCTGACATTTAGTGTATGCTACTCTTTTTGTATTTACGTATTGAAAAAATATTGCTGTACTGGCACTATGGAAATTTTTACTGATGTGATCAGAAATACATATTTGGGCTTGAACTTTTATATTTTCCCAGATTTATATTTCAACAAAATAAGCTCTCGCTCACACAAAAGGACATTTGTTATTAGTGTTCTGTTCAAGTCTCAATTAGCAGCTGAGCTTTGAAAAAATAACAAGCAAAGAAGTCCAGCCTTCGTAGCAGTTTCCTTTGTGCTAAGGACAGAAGCGGCTGTAAGGGACACTGTGTTTCCAGATCTGTTGGGTTTCTTTTACTGACACTGCTTCTCCTATGGTGCCTGCTGCATGAGGACTGGCTTACAGCTAAGCCTGCTAGTTTTAGCTGGGGCTTCTTCTCTGCTGGTTTACCAAACAGCAGTCACAGTTGGCAGGTAGGACCTAACCCTGGTCTTGTCCTGGTCTTCTTGTGTTCGTCCAGCTGCAACTTCCAGTCCAAACAGAGCCTGGCCTGGGACTGCTGCAGTGGGTAACCTTCTTTGTGGCATGTGTATGAAGGTGCTTTCTGCTGTACTAATGCACCATTGCATGGTATACTAGCATTTTGTTGGGTTTGCTTTATTCATTTTTTTTTTTTTTAAACTTTTTAACCTCTGTAGTGATGTTCAAACCTCTCCCTGTAATACAAAGCCATTTGTTTGGGATGAGCACGAGATTTCAATCTTTCACTTTAATCTGCTGCAGTATTTGCTCTTTCTAAATGTAGCTGTTGCATGTACCCTCTTCACAGCACACATACTTTTATCTTCTCACACATACTAGTAGCAGCTAGGAATAAAAATGGAAGTGTCAGTCTCCACATAAATGATTCGTATGACTTGTACAGATTGCTGCTGCATGGCATCCTTCTCATGACAAGCCTAAAGACATTACTACAGGTAAAGAATTCTGTGTAGCCCATGCACAAAGCTGATCTGCACACAAGGAGGAGCTTGGATGTTTGTGGTGGCAGGCCTAGCATAAGTCAATAGAGAAAATAAAATAGAACTCTACTGTGCACTCCCAAATTCACTTCAAAATCCTGGTCTTCTGAAGGCAGACAGCACCATTTGTTCTGAGCAAGACACTCTGCTAGCTACATGAATATATGCCATTAAACCTGGCATGCAATGTTTAACATCACTACAATTTCAGAATAAATTCAACTCCAGTACTTTTCCTCCTCCTCTTTTGCTTTTTCCCTTGGGCATTAATTAAATACAGCATTCACAAGTATGGCCCCTTTAGGAATGATTGTTCTTTATATATTACAAAACTCAAGCTGTGAATGCATGGGATAGTTATATTAATTTCTAATCACAATTTTTAACAGGGAGCAGCTGGGCTGCATCTAGCCAGCAATAGATATCTGTAGGAATTTAAATACTTTTGTCTATTAGCATGCAAATGCAGAACCAAATAGAATCTTATTGCTAGAATAGTGAATTTTATTTTTTAGAAAATATATGAGTAATCATAAAGAACTCAAAATTAGGCCATGCTCCTCCTGGAGACAATTGTTTATCATTTATACTCAAAAACAAATGCCTCAGATGTTTGTGCAAATGCATGTGAGAAGTTCATATGGTGTAACAATATACATCCAAATGTTCCTGAAAAGCATATAAAAGGCGGGAAACCCATCAGAAACATATAACATCTCTGTCAGAATGTCACTAGATTACAAATCCCAAAGAAAGAAAACATTTTACTTCTGTAAAAAGAAACTGTATTTGCAATATAGTTTGCATTTTATATTGTGTGTTTTTATTCTCAAACTGAATTGCCTTGCTTGTGCTTTCTTCATTATTTTGCCTTCGTTGGTGCTTGAAAGCACGTTATTTATTTAGGAAAAAGCATACTCCTTTATGTAAATTCTGCTACAATCTGTCCTTGACCTAGATTCCCACAGTTCTCAGAAATTATGTTTCTGAAGTTGTTCAGAGACTCCATTTCGTAAAAGAGTGAGTTCTTGGAATGTGGTATTTAGTCAAAGCTCAGTGTGTGAATCAAAATTGGACAAAACTCATATTGTTCTACTCTCAAAAGCCATTTTTAGCATGTTCAATAATTACTTCACAGCTGGCTTTAATAAAATGTGTGTTGGAAGCGAGCCAGGTTCATGCAATATTTAAATATATGTTTAGCTGGAAAATGAAATGCATTATTGCAATCTGATTTTTAAACTGGTAGTCGTGAGACAAACAGACCATGATTTTTAGTGCAGCAGTAGAGCGCTCAATGAAATAGACAACCCTTATTGTGAGCATTGAAATAACATAATGCAGTTTGAGTATTAAGAAAAATCCAATAGCTGGGACTGAAATCTCAGAGCTAATTTGTAGTCGTGATTCTTTTTGAGATCTTCAGGAAAAGAATACGTGATATTATTTAAAGAAAAGAGGAAAATAGGAGCATTGTTTACCAACATCCAGTCTCAATAATTAGGGGGAAAGACTACTTAGAATAATATTCTAGTGCAAGGTAATAATTCTGTTCTTTTTCCAGTGTTACAACCAAATTAGGAATGAGAGAGGTGCATGATCAGGCTCAGAGATTAGCTGTGCATGAGGTTCCAGGTCAGGACAGAAGCTCTTCTTGCAGTCTAAATGAGCTAAGATCAAAAACTAGGGAGAGTAGGAAATATGACAGTCCAAAGGAAGGCCAGATGGCAGCCAAAAATTGGAGCAAGGGTCAGCGTTTCAGTGTATCTGTACCTACCATGTCTAAAGGTAAGATTTTAGGCTGAAGACAGAAAGATGACTGAGGAAAAGAGTGTCTGGAGCAGGGAACATATTCAGGTCTGCAAATCAGGAGACACTTTCAATATGGAAATGGCAGAAGACAAGCTGTGGATTCACAGAAAGGAGAAATAGGAAAGCAGAAGTCTGGTTCTCAAAGTGTTGAGAGGCTGACATGAGTTGAATTAGTTCTTTTAGTCTACAAATGTCTATTCTTTCTTCAGCACCATGCTTAACAGGAGCGAGTGAAAGTGTAAAGCACTGGTGTGTATCTGTGTCATATGGTTCAAGGAGAACACCTAAATTCTGTCACGTTTTTAGCTAATGTAAAAGTTTGAATAAATGGGTTTCATTTTGTGGATAAGACTTTTACTTAAGAAGCTGTATTGGCTAAGGGAAAAGGATATGAATATTCTTGGTTGTGATATTGGGATTTCTTAATTGAGAGAACAGTGTTTGTTAGTAACATTTGCCATCTGAAGATCATGTTAGATTGTTAGCAGTGTTTTGAAAGTTCAGAAAGTATCTGTAGCCAAATATAACTTGATTTTTATTTGCACTTGACCTAACAGATGCAATTTTCACATAGAGGAGGACCCAACTGCAGAGGGTTTACTACCATGTGCAGCATCTACAAATGTATTGGGAACGTCTACTTGTGTAAACACAGATGCTATTTTGCAAAAGTTTCTAGTTAGCTGCTGGATAATGAGTTAGACATTATTTTTTCACTTAAGAGCTGAACAAGGTTCTATCTACAGTATTGTGAAAGGCATTAGAACAAACACATAACAATGGAGAACTCTTTACTCTGGAATTTTTGCCCCCCCCTCCCCCGTCCCAATTTTTGCCATAATGCTCTCTGCAATAAGCCATAATGCTCTTCTGTGAAATGACATGTATAGTAATAAAAAAAGATAGCTGGCATCCTTTTGTTTAAATGAAATTTCTTTGAAACATGGGTTTATTGAATGTGATATGTCACAGAGATACAGTGGCTTCAGCAAAATTTTCACTAAGAAGGATTTTTTTTTAATTCTGAGCCTTCTGGTAGCTTTTACTGTTTGAGAAAATGGGAAAAAAGTGTGAGAGCAAAGAAACAAAGAAAAAAATGGGCAATTTTGATAACTCAGTTCTTCATAGATATTTCATCACACCTTTGATACTGGATTAAAAAGCATTGCCTTGCATTCTAATACAGATCAAAAGCAAAAAGAAAAACCTCAAAACTTGCCATGAAACTGAATATTTATCTTCCACAGAGCTTTAGTGTTAAGCATACTTATTCATCTTTCTGTGGAGAGTAAGAGGAACAGATTGCTATCAGGGAATTTAAAGGAATTATCATATTTGGGATCAAATTACATGCATAACTACTAAGGAAATATAGAATATGGTCTCTGAAATCAGAATCAGTTCATGAACTGGAAAAGGAGACTGAGCATGAATTTTATTGCTCACAAACATGCAACTTGTTCTTAATGATTGACTGTAGATATTTTCAAGATGAGTGGTTGAATATGTATTAAAAAGTTCAACTTTGTTGATAGTCATTGTGAAGACAGTACGATGGACAAGAATGGTTTCAAAGGGAAATCTTCTGGTGGTGGAAACATATGGCAATTAAAAACTTACACTAAATAATCTCTATGAACTATAGTTGAATTTTTAAAACTTCAAAATCTGTAATCATTTATTGACACAATGGCTATCAACTGTTTTATTTTATCTGGCAATTTGTTGACAACATTTAGTTTACAGCAACTTAGAACCCAGTTCTGCCAATAAGAAAAAGCAAATAAGACCTTTACTGATCTGTGATAGGAATTGCATAATTTTGCTGGCACTATAGATGTACTGAATCCACAAGAGTTAGGCTGTGACAGAGAGATATTCCTATTGCAGTGGTTAGGAAGGGAATTTAAAAGCAAAGTAACTTGATCTGAAAACACACAGATAAAGATTATAGTAACCTGAAATTCTTGTTTGTTACTTCTTTGATTTTTTTCAATATTTATTTAATTATTTTCACATACACTATATTTCTAGCACAGGATAAACATTTGTTAGCTTTGAGAAAATTATGTCTTCCAGAGTGATGACAGGATATTTTTGTCTCATGTACATGCACTTTCTTACTTACACAACTGATTAAATTTAAATATATAAGCACCTTAGCAGTAGTTAAACATGTATTTGGTTACAGGTTTCCTTAGTTTTTTGTTCTAAAAGAATATGTGTTAACACAAGTGAGTTCTTGAGTATGGTTCATGAGAATTTTCAGCCTATTTCAGGTCACTATTTTTGCCAGCACTGTTTACCTTTCACTATGACTTATTCATCTATGTCTACACTTCTTTTCTTAATTATGTTGATGATTTTATATAGTATTTTGAAAGGCACTGCATGTTTTCTTGAAGTATTTCCCATTTTTTTCAATGCTTTTATTCTCAGCCCATTTCAACTGGCTGATAATATTTTACTGACCCAGACAAACAAAATCAACAGAAAATTACATTTCTTGATGTAATTTTTGTGAAGTCAACTGAGTCAAAGTACAGAAGAATTCTTATCCATGGCTCAGTGAGACTAACTTTTCAATGCTCTGAGTCAGGGTATGGTAAATAGCACTTTGTAGTCTTTCTGGTTCAGTCGGACTTGGTAAGATCTTTTCTCCTTTGATGCTCATAAAAAATATTATTCCATGTGTAATTAGATCTCTCTCACATTCATACACAGCACCTCTGCATATAGAGATACCAGCTGCACTGCTTTAGAAGGGGCAAGTAGTAGTAGATCTAGGATGCAAAAAAGCTTACTGCAATTGTTTCAGAAAGGGACACATGAGCTTACTAATTATTAGTCTCCTTGACAATGTAATTAAACCTAGTATTGCTGTTCAGTCTTTCAAAGTAACTAGTATATTACTTCTTAAATTTGTCCAGTGTATACCCTTGTAGATGACTCTACATGGATTCAATCAATTCCATGTGATTGAATGAATTGAGTTCTGAAGTCAGAAGCTGATAATAAATCATTCTAATGAGGCTCCTTCTATTTGTCATAAAACATGACTATAAATGGAAAAAGAAAATTACCCCATATTTATATTTGGTTAAGTAGATACTGGGTTTTTAAGTATTCATCTGACATCATGGGCATGATTTCCATGCACAAGGGTTAGAACGTCACACATATCACGGGAAGATTAAAAAGCTTTTTCAGCATCCAGATGCACTGCTATGTTTTGCAAATGCTCAATCCAGTTAGGGCACTTGAGATCCTTGTATACTAATGGCAACTCTTTGACCAATTACTAGTCAAAGAAATATAGGTCATCTGTTGTTGAATAAAGCTCTGATGATGTCTTTCAAAGCACTGTTCTGGGTAAGTACAGACATTCTTTTCAAGATGCTACCAGCAACTTGAACTTTTGTGATCACTTCCACCTTGTAGCTACATTCTCTAGCTATGATTTAGTAAATTATCATGGCCCTGTGTGATTAGATCACTAAACAATCTTATAATCAATATATGGAAGCTGAAGAAGATAACAAAGAAAATTCTAACTGGAGATATATAATGATGACACAATCATTTGTATTACAATCACATAAAAAAATTAGTCATTTATCAAAATCTAATATGATCTGCTACACAAAACTGTCCTGACTACAGACTAATAATATCATGGTCTTCAGTAGTGCCAAGGTTTTTTTGGAGGGGAAGTTGGATCTTTTTTCTCTTACGTAAGATTAAATATTTAGCATAAGTTGTACGTGGGCAGTCTAAGGGTCTTACGTCCTGTCTTCTCCTATGTACAACCTCTTCCTTAGTACAGACTGAATTAAAGCCCCATCTTCAGATAGTTCAAAATGCCAGTCTACTTCATTCACTTGTTAGGCTTCCAAACAAACATATGTGTTCTTGTCATCTTATTTCAGAAGGAACTCTGCACAAAAATGCTCAGCGATATCTTGATCTCTCTGAAAACACTCCTTAAAACTGTATTTTGCCAAGTAGGACTTGTTTAAAAAGTCCTTTCTCCTAATTCTGTTCTGCATCTTGTAATAAACTCAGTAAACCTATATCACTTTTCAATTTTGTATTGTGCATAACTGCCTGACTCACAAAAAGCAGAAACTAGTTTTGACATACCACACCAGGTCAGGGTGTAAGTTCTGAAACCGCAATTATCAGAACTTTATCCCCAGGTAGTCCATGCCTCTTTCTAAGTTTCAGAGGTGCTAACAAGTGGCTGGAGTACCTGTGCAAAGAGTACACATAGAAAGTAAAACAACTGCTATGTTTCTGTTCAGAAATGAGAAAATTAAGAAAACATCAAATAAACAACCAAATTATCTGATGACATCATAAATGGCCAAGCAAAGTTTTTGCATGCATATTGGGACATCTAGGCAAATGCATGTTATGAAGAGCTTCTAAACTTGCATGTTATTTATGTGGTAGATATAAATGATCACTTGAGAGCCATTATTGTCTATTATGTAAATAAGCATTTAGGGACTTTTGAAAATTTGTAATTATGATAGTGCAGTAGCTCTAAATTGATTTTCCATAAATGTTTTATGAGGCATTTGTTAATAGCACCATTAAGGTAAATCTTTTAATTAAAACATTCTACCTTTATGTTACTAACAGATTTTAAACACACTGGAAGGATAATCTGTTATAAAGTACTTCTCAATTTAGTTTTGGATTCTGATACAGCACTTTCTTCAACTGGTTATTCAGTGGAAAAAAAGGTGTCAGAATATAGCTTTAATATCAAGATTGAACAGCTGTTATAACATGCGCTTTAAAGGTCCAGCAGTTTTCTCTTCTTGTTTCCCTGTTTCTCTAGGGGAATATGTAAACATATTTATTTTGTATTGAAATCTCAGGTGGTTTATTTGGGGGGAAGAGGCATGTTTTACATTTTCAGCTATGCCATCTTTACTTCAGGATAATCTCCTTCAGGAAGAGAGGTTTGAACTAGGATGTCTCCCTGGAAAAGACATTCCTGTAAGCCACAGCCTGGTCTATAATGTCTTATGTAGACCAGCTGTCTAGGAAGGTGGCACACAATGGTTTGGTTTCTGATGCAGCTAGTGAATAAAAATTAAATTGGGCTTTCTAAATTCTTTCTGAGAAAAATAAGCACAAGTATGTCACATTTACATGCTAACACTGGGTAGTTCTCACTGAGAGGAAGTTAAAGTGAGGCCTGAGGGCATGAGATATGGCATTCTGCAATACAGAGTAAAGGATTCCTCACCACAATTACAGAAATGCCTGTACTGTTGAAGAGTCCAGTTTGATCTTTCTTACATCTCTTATGTCTGATTCCATCAGACAAAAGTAAAATTAAAATATCAACCAACTTCTTGAAATATATTGTCCACTTTCTTTCTTTCTCTCGTCCCTGAACTAGTTTTGAGAAGATAACCCTTCTACCTCTGCTGATCTCTTACACATTATGCAAGGGTCAAGATACCAGTTTCAGTGCAGTCAGGAGATTTTTCTATTTCTCCAATATATGGAAACGTTTAAGTAGGGAGGAAATATTATTTTATTGAGAAGATATATTATTTATTATTCTAAATTTTTTAAATTTAGGGTGGATCTGTTATGAAGCAATCATAACATCATAAGTTACTTAGAAAGGGTTCACCTCTTCAGAAGTGGGTAACAGAGTTCCAGAAGTAGACACAGAGTAAATACAGACATCACAAGAAATCACTAAATGGAACAACATATAAAACTTCACAAAAGTTAGATCTGATCACATCAGAGAGATACTGTGCAAGATCCTCTGCTGTAGTGGAAGTTTGTGTTTTGTCCAAAACCAGAAGATGGTCATTCATCATGTTTTATGTGCTTTACTCATCTTCAACCCCGACATTTAGATTTGGGGATTTTCTGAACAAGGTGGCACTTTATGCCTTTCTGTCATTCTCTTAGGTCTTAAAGTACCAGAAGATCATTCTCCTCTTGACCACTAAGGGCTTATCTGCAGCGTAAGCAATAAATGACTTCTCTGTCCGTCACTTTTTCATGCTCTTATATGCAGACAGGAAGGAGACAGGAGATGTAAAAGAGCCAGCAGCTGAAAGTCAGACCTCTCAGAAATAAATGCAGGAGTAGCCTCTGGATTTTATGTTTAGTGAAGAATTGGGAAAAGAAAATTAAGAGGAAAGGAGCAAAGGACACACACAAGGATACAGAAAAAAAAACGGGTCACCTGTCTATTAACGAATGCTGTAGAACAACCAAACAAGCTTTAATCTGTAAAACTGATGTTAACTGATATGGCTATCATTTTCATTGCATGGGGTTTGTATAAAGGCTTGTATTCACTGAATTTCTTTCTGAAACAACAGCAGGACCCACAAAGTTCTCCCTTTGATTATATTTTTTGTAAATAAGCTGTGGTTCCACATCACTGTGATTTTTTTTTTCCCTTTTTTTAAAGCTGGTTGACTAAGGAAACAAGGCTTCAGCAGTTGTTCTGGCATCTCCCCCTTAGCAAATGTTTATCCACTTTGTCACCTTCACTCGAAGTTGTTGGGTGCAGTAGAGGTTTTAAAGTAATTAACTTCCTACAAACTTTGAGAAAGTAGACAGCAAAGCTGAGGAAGAAGGTCTGTATCGTAGTAATGGGAGGCAGTAGCATGAGCTCAGCTGTGGTTTCAGACAGTAGAGAATCCTCACTGGAAAGACCCACTGTTCATGGAACCACCTTTAAAATGTTTGCATTATGTTTTTATCATCATATTCATGCTTTTAGAAGCTATACCCTTTTGAAAAACAAACCCTTTGATTAAGTCTTACATCAATAGAAAAGGCAATTGATACAGTTTTGCAGAGATGTTGAAAAACCAGTGAAATAGGGAATACTGGATACTGTGTTCTCCATCAGGAATTGTATGGTTTTGGATAAGGGACAGGCATTATATATTTCAGACTAAACATCTAAAGCATTGTATAGTAAAGAAGAGAGGAAGTTTTTAGCAAATAGCTTGCCAAAATGATAACTCTTCATGTGTTTTATCTTAAATTGCTGTAATTTAATCACACATTGCCCAAGATGCAAAGCTTATCTGTCATTCATTTTTACAGCTTACATACTTTTTGAAAACAAGCAGAAACATTGCTAGAATTCTAATGACTGCTTTGCTACTGTGTGTCATGGGAACTGTCAACTGCCCTACATTTTAAATCTGCTCTTTGGCATTGCTTAACCAACACACTTGAGACCCTGTATTGTACTCACTTCTACTAATTTCCTTGAATTGATATATGACTGTCATTCACACTCAAGCTTCTCAGAACAAACAGCTTCCAGGAAATGCAACAGAAACTAGTCAACAAAAGCAGATGGGCATTCTGGGAATCTGGAGTGATAAAAATAATTGTGCTGGTTTTGGCTGGGATAGAGTTAATTTTCTTCATAGTAGCTAGTATGGGGCTATGTTTTAGATTTGTGCTGGAAACAGTGTTGATAACACAGGGATGTTTTCGTTACTGCTGAGCAGTGCTTACACAGAGTCAAGGCCTTTGCTGCTTCTCACACCACCCCACCAGCGAGGAGGCTGGGGGTGCACAAGAAGCTGGGAGGGGACACAGCCGGGACAGCTGACCCCAACTGACCAAAGGGATATTCCAGACCATATGATGTCATGCTCAGCATATACAGCTGGGGGAAGAAGAAGGAAGGGGGAGATGTTCAGAGTGATGGCGTTTTGTCTTCCCAAGAAACCGTTACACGTGATGGAGCCCTGCTTTCCTGGAGATGACTGAACACCTGCCTACTGATGGGAAGTAGTGAATGAATTCCTTGTTTTGCTTTGCTTGCACGTGTGGCTTTTGCTTTACTTATTAAACTGTCTTTATCTCAACCCATGAGTTTTCTTGCTTTTACTCTTGCGATTCTCTCCTCCATCCCACCCAGGGGGAGTGAGCAAGCGGCTGTGTGGTGCGTAGTTGCCGGCTGCGGTTAAACCATGACAATAATATAACAGAACACATTAGCAGTGCTTATAGCTGGTTTATGCAGCTCTGTGATCTTATTACTATTATTTTCATCTTCTATTGCTTTTCCCTCTTCTCTTTAAAGTCGCATTTGGTATGGAATTGGTATATTACACTACCCCTCCCTGCAGGCCGAGGAAAATAAAGGAACCTCAAGCATATAAAGGGCAAAGGTGGTTTAAAACATTGGAGCTAAATCTAAGCAGAAAGTCAGTGGCTGCAAAACCCAGCAAGCACACCCCTTCCAGCATCTGAAGAACAGAATTAACTACCCAAGATTTCTACTCAAGGAGAAACTTAGAGATTTGAGAATAAAAGTAATACAATCACACGTGTGCTTGAGGGGACATGAACACACAGATCGCAGGGTGTAGCAAACAGCAGATTCCAGCCACGTTTGGCATGGGGCTCTCTTTGTACCTCCTGCTCAGCTTTGAACAGAATAATTAAATTCATTGGACCAGAGAGAATCTATAGTTTAGTGGTTAGGGCACTCATCTGAGATCAGACCTCATTTCCAGTATTCGCTTCAGTCAATATTGAATCAATTTATGTTACTCATTCCTTGTGGCAGAGACTGGAAGGGGGCTTACCCCCCAGCCTGAGCTCTCTAGCCATGAGACCATGTAACTCCACCTCGTTGGCTGGTGTTAACCAGAGCCTGGATACTCTTCTGGGAAGCATCCCAAATGACTGTGCTAATCATAAAGGGAGACTCCTCTGTATGTTAAAACACCTGATCAAATAGGTGTGCTGTGGATATACTTAGTGAATCAGGTCTTAGAGGCCAAAAAAAGATACAGAACTGAGTTACTGAATCCAGCTAAAGGAAGCTGAAGAGCCTATCTATTTAAACTTGAGCAATGCTGGGCATGCTCTAAAGCAGAATTTTAGGTGTAAAACAAGCATTTCTGGCGAAAATATAGATAGCTGGCACTTTCTGCTTAAAGTCCTAAAACCTATAAACAAAAAGAGATGAGAAAATTTCTGGTTTTGTGATTTCAGTTTGGATGCCTACTTTCCATTTTAAGCCTTAGAATCCAAGAAAGTAAAAAAAGAAGCAAAATTAAATATTTACCCTAGGAAAAAAATGACACAAATTTCTGCATACTCAGTAGAGTTGATCAGCAAATGGTCTAATTAAATATATTAGGTAAATATTAAACATTAAATATTTATAAATATTTAGCATATGAAATATTTAGCATAGTGTATTGTAAATACTAACATTTTAATAAAAACATTATTTCAAATATATTCTATGATTCAGGAAGCGATGATCATGTTATTTTTTTTGATGAAAAAGTTTTTGAGCAATTTGAAGTCCTGCCGCTATTAATATTTCCTACAGTAGGTTAGCACAATATTTTATATATATCTATAATATATAATCTCTCTCTACATATAATACATAGCAATCTTATGACAATGAAGAATCCATAGTTTTATTAAAAACAGGGTAAACCCAGTAAAATTTATCTTCCTTTATATCAAGGAAAGATAATTAAGAAAGATATCAAGGAAAGCAAGTCTGCACTATGCTATCAAATTATTGCAACACATGTAATATTTCATCTACTCTTTATCAAATGAGATGAGCTTTTGTTCATTTTCA
The DNA here is from genome assembly GCF_018139145.2 of Gymnogyps californianus. NCBI lineage: Eukaryota > Metazoa > Chordata > Aves > Accipitriformes > Cathartidae > Gymnogyps > Gymnogyps californianus. The sequence continues at coordinate 47,273,723 of NC_059474.1, forward strand.
TCATAACAAAACAATAAATATGTATCAATTAGTATTGGTACTTAGGGATTTCTTTCAGTAGACAATTATTACGGAACTGGAGATAGAAAACGTTTAAAAACTAAAGGGCTACATAATCATATCTGTGACAAGAAATGGGAAGTGCACTCGAAAGTGTTTTATTTCCATATTTATATTCTATTTAAACACAGGCAGAATCTGAAGTACTAACATCTCTCCAATTTTTTTCCCATGTCTGTGTGTATATTCATTTTTATAGCTTGAAAAACTGATAAAGACAATGAGGAAATTAAATTTTCTTAGGAAACTGTATTAGGAGTAGTATTCAAGGCAAATTTTGACACAAGGTCCTGCCTAGATAATTACTCATCTGATTTTCGTGTTGACTCTCCTGCAGTGCTAGCGCAGCTAAAATTCCCCTTAGGATCACTAAGCAGTCTAAATGCACAACACCACCAAGAAAACTCTGGCTAAAATCAGGTACTAATGTTAGTCGTAATTTGACTTAATAAAATGGTGGATTTCTTTTTGTAGTTCATTAAACAAGCTTACCGCTATGTCAGAAGTGTTCAAAGAAAAACAGGGGATAAGAAATGAATTGGCATGCTCAAAACAGCATACATGTGTTAATGTTTATGTTTCTATTTCTTTGGGGCCTCCTTCCTGCTTAAGGTTGAAATAAAAATGAAACAATAGGAGGAGGGGGAATTGTACACCATATTACACTTTTTCATCATAGTCAATAAGCCATAGATATTTTCTCCTGTTATTTGCTATTTATCCTACTGGTGGATTCCTGCCAGCGAACTCCTCTTGCAAATGCCTTTATCTTTTAATTTTGAAGTGATGATATTAATCCATTAATTATCTGCATGTTTACCCAGAAGACAATGGTTACCCCTTTACCCTTCTAAATTGTTTATCCCCAGTACAATTCCTGAGTGGTGTTTGTACAGCTAGCAATTTAGTATTGAACACTCTTTACCATTAAAAAGTAACTGTAGTTTCACTCCATCACTGCAGCCAGATCTAGTTTTCACTTAGATATTCAGGTTTAGATTAGTCCAAGAAAGCAGGAGACAAAGGATCAGGGAATTTCTACTCGTGTCAGTCACTTTTGTTGAGCCCAAGCCACTGAGTAGGATAGGATTTGAGATACATTGAACCAGTGAGGTGGAGCAAGAGGAGCCTCTATGGTCTGATAGTTCAAAGCCATCAGCCTGGCAAAGAAATGCTACCTTTCAGGTCTGTTCTGAGAACTGTTCCTAGGTATTATCCTGTTATCTCCCACAGCAAAATATATCAACTGCCTTCATAATAAAGGCTAGAACTGCAGAAGGCAGCAGAGAAACCTAATTTCAGGATTCTGATTAAATTTAGACATTAGGCAGATGTTAATCTAGTCAGTCTGGTCAATACTAAGATGCTGTAGTATATACTGAAAAGCAAAACTGTAGATTTGAGGTGCTTTAATTAAGAAATATAGAATTTAGGGATTTCCAGAGTTAGGCAACAGCTTGCATAGACATTTTTACAGTGCAGCCTTTTCTGCCCATGTACCTATGTTTTGCTTACATTCCAGCTTTAGCTTCTTAAATCCTTCTGGATATGACCATTGAACATATATTTTCTTTTTAAATGGGAGAGAAGAATATGATTTTTTAAATGAGGGTAGAAATAAGAGAAGAGTTTCCTGTTAGTTTGTTAATTCTTTATGCCTTTGTGTGTTTCTCTCCATGTTGAACAGAGAAATAGTGGAAATCAAAAAATATAGATTTGATGCTATAGTCAATGATATAGCTCTTTGATCTGAAGCGTTCAAAATGAAATCCTATAAGCCTCTGGGGTATCATCAATAAGGGTATCATTTCACATTGATCTAAGAGGATCAGGATATCTGATGGAAAAATGGTATATAGCACACAAATTCTTGTCAGGCTCAGATGCTCAGATAAAGCCTTTTCGAGAGAATTAAAAATTTAAAAAATTGAAAGGGGGGGAAAACCTCGTTGCTCCGCAAAGTATGAATAGATACACTGTATTCTCCAAGAAGGTGGTGTTATTTGAGAAGACCCCTTGAAAGTTTGCTTTAGAATGTGTTAGACATACTGAATGCTACCCTGAAGGTGTGAAGTGGGTTGTGAATTTGCAGAGGAATAAGTCACAAAAGAGGTACCTGCACAATAAAAATGGAAAACTATAAAACTGAAATGTAATTACCCAGCATCAGAAACTTGGTTTTCATTAAACAGCTTTATCTGAGCATCTGAGAGTAGCAAAGTTACGTATACAAGTATTGATATTAATAAATTGGTCATAATTCAAAAGGTGGGGGTTTTTTTGGACATAAGTGTGTATGAACTTTGCTTTTGAAAGAAGAGTGCAGAACATTCACTAAGCAGATTTCTTAATTCTAGTTAATATATAGTATAGGAAAGAATGCTAGAAATGAAACGCATGTTCTGTAATAGTACTTCCTACTGCCTTCTTTAACTTTTTTAATGTCTCAGTTTTTCCCTGTCTGCTACTCACTGCTAAGCCCATTTCTCTCAGCTCTTGTTTCTCAGTTTAAATCTATTTTTATCTTATTGATGAGTCACTCGTCAGTCTGTAGTTTAACACATCCTGTGTTTCTCCGGATGGTCTCACATGCTTTTTATATAAAGGGAGAGGAGGAATGTGTAATTGCATCGTGACTCTATTCTGTTTCACTCTAAAAGTAAATTAAGGTGGCATTTATTTATAGCCTGAAATATTCTTGATTTTTTCCTATCAAAACTTCCATCAGGTTCCTGTGAGTGTATTTACCCAGGTCTGCTACTACAGTTTTCCTCACTCATAGCCTGTATAAATGCTGGTGTTTATTTGGTTATGCTGCTTGTCAGTTCAGCTGCAGCTGAAATCATTAAATTCTCATACAATTATAGTGGTGCCATTCAAACAGCTAGAGTTAAGGATGTGTCAGCAATTCCATTATAAATCCTTAATTTAAATGGTCTGCAATAACTCAACCATAAAATATGTTTTAAGCTGAACCTTGGCTTGTAAGGTTTCAGGCCAGGAGCAACTTCCTTTTCAAACCAAAAAAAAAAAAAAGAAAAAAAAAAAAGAAAATAGCTCGCTCTAATCATTTCAAGAATGAATTTAGTGCTTGTGAAAAGGCTAAGTTTACTGCCCTATGAGCTATGGTTAAAGTCTGCAGTGACACAAGAAGCGCATTACAGGTTTCCTGTGTTTTGCTTCAGTTCGACTTACAAGATTCTGATCCTGGGAGTTAAGAGAATTGTTTGGACCCTGTGCAAACTGACCTCTGCTTTGAGGCTGATAACAAGAGAGTCATTTGATGACAATTTTGATAGTATATTAAGGGACCAATTAAAGGCATCCATGACAGCCAGCACAGAGGCCTGGTACCACCAAACTGCACTTCACATGCTTTCAGTCACCAAGGGACCATTCCGGATAATGTGGGCTCAATCTGAACCATAACCTGGAGGTGAAAGGCCCTCATTATTTCATTCAAAAATAATCTGGCTTCCCAGTTGCTTGAAGCCCAATAGGGAGACAATAAAAAGGGACATGGACTGGGCAGAGGCAACACAACCATATAAGTGTGTTAGTTCAGATGCCTTTCACATTCTCTTTCCTACCATGTTTAAACGGTGTCATTTTTTTCTGGATTTCTCAACTGTACCAAAGCACACAACCAAAGCAGAGCCTCTGTCTCTGTATTTTGAGATAATTAGCTGAAAATGTCTTCCTAGAAATGTAGCCAGCATTCTTGATCACAGGAAGACAGGTTCACTCAAAAAAAAAAAAAAAAAGCCCCCAGCTGTAACAACTCCCAGTGTACTCTTTGCCAGGTGATATCTCACAAACCCCACTTAACATATGAAAAACAAATAGCTTGTAAAGCTCTGTTGATATTTAGATAGGATAATGCAAATTTAGTTTTACATGAATTATAGCTGGCACCATTCAAAATCCATCTAGAAAATAGATTAATGACAAGTTTAAAAATGGACTGAGGATTTTCCTGGTGAAGTGCTCTTGTCTATGCATTTCAGCAAGTCTCAGCTGATTGTCTTGGAACTTTGAACAGAAACTTTTGACCTTAAACTACTGTCCCTATTACAGTCACTAACAAAACTTCTGTTATCAGTGGGTCAGGATCTTAGTGCATGTATCTAAGAACGAAACAAAAGATATTTAGTCTTTATATTTAGTATTTGTGGCAATATTGCCTAGAGAGACAGTATAAAGGTAAAGACTGTGCTATACTTAGCCCTAATTATCAGATTATAACTGTTTCATATAAATCTGTTCTCATATCAAACCTCATGAAGATGTGATTTTCTTTTTTTTTCCCTTATAATTCAATTGAGCAGCCTTCAAAATTAGTCTCATCTCATTTAAGTTTGTTGCACTATATTTTTCTTTTCTTATTCATCTTGGTTTTACATACTGCATTTGGATATTAGCAGTATAAGAAAAGTCCACCACTCTAAAGGAAAAAATTTCAGCTCTTAAAGTTATTAGCATCAATTAAAAATATTTTTCAAGTCTGTTAAAGAAGATATTCCATAAAATGTCTACCTTCTGAAATATGACTGATTAAGCTCTAATTCTTCCTGGAAGAAGGTTGTGCCATAAAGGAGTCCTTGCAACAGTAACTGTAATAAAATATAGACCTAGACCTCATTAAAATCTAAAACTGAAACTCATGATTTTCCCTTACTGTATGTATACTCTGCTGCCTGAAAAGGCATCCAAGGCTGTTATATTTCATGAAGGGCTTTTGATCAGCAATTTTCTACACACTTTTGTATTGGTTAGCCTGACTGTGTTTTCAGTGAGTGTTTTATCTCCATCTATATTATCTAGAAAGTAATACAACCATATTTAGGATGCCATAGAAAATGAGGAATGTTACAGTGATGCTATCTACTAAATGTACAGGAGGGAGATAGATAAACTAGCAGTTCAGTGGTTATCGATTTCTTCCTTACAGTGATCTGGTACTATAACATGAAAAGGTTTTGACATCGCTACCCAGGGTGGATAAACCACCACAGAGCCGCCACAGTCAAACAGATGACAAGCAGTGTCACTCTGGGACCAAAGACAGCTTAGTTATGCCTGTGGAGTGCACTGCCTGTGTACAGCACTGCTGTAGTGAGGCTTTCATTTTAGGGCTCAAGACAGCATTTCATCTCAGTGTCAAGCTGTGCTGTGCTGTGCCTTCTGAAGAAAGCTCGTGAGTCTCTAACATTCAAGTGCCTTGCACATGGACATATCCAAAGGAAAGCATGGGTGGCTGCAATCTAGGAAAAGTAGTCAAGCCTTCTAGCTTTAAAACTCTGCTATCATTTTACAGTAAGTTGGCCAAGTAAATTACAAGATCTAAATAAAAAACTCTGCTGAAGTTCTAATTCATATTTTCCCAGTTTCAAAATTTGTCTTTTGAATGTCTGTGTCAGCAGCTATGATAGTAAAAGATGGGCAACACTGAAATCACTCACAAGATTCTTCCATCTTGCAGCAACTCTTCCATTCCTAGCAGTTTTGCAGTGATGTAATTACTCACTCGGGTAGGGCAGTTGGCTGACTGCACTGACTGAGCAGTTTTGGTGCTCATCTTAATGATACAGAGAAAAGTAATGAATGGCAGCTTATTGACGTGGACAGTGCCAGTTGTATTTGTTCTGCAGATCCTAGGATCATTGATTTTGATGAGGGATTCTATAATCATGAGAGTTGCTCCTTCCTTTCATAAGGGGTGGGGAGTATCATCACATTATGACACGGCGCATGAATAAGCAGCAGCTTACCCTTTAACATATTAACTGCTGTGTCTCACTGCTTCAGGGAACAGTTGTCTTTAAAATCACAATGAAAACCCAAGTATCTATTCTTTCCTGCTGGCAAGCAAAAATTATGAAAAAGTGACAGTACTTGAAAACAAAGCAAATAAAATGTTCAGCTCAGGTGACCTTTATGCTTAGCAGTGAATCAGTTGTTTATCATGGGCTACCTGCAAATACTTGCAGGTTTTCCCACTAGACATTGTTCCTAAACACAATCAGCTTGAAGACTTTTGCCATGCCTCATGAGTAGAGACGCTCTTCAGCTTCTATTACACAGAAGTCTTAAGGTTATTTTTGATAGAGGGATAGCCTTGATTTCTGTATAAATAAATAAGTGCAAAACTCCCTATTTCTGTGTATAATCAAAAGTATCTGGCTGCTCATATAATTTCTTCAGTTCCACTTTCCCTCTTCTTTAGTACTTGATCAGGCTTTGAGACATTGGCATATACAATATGATCTCAGGTTGTGGGATTTCTTCCCTACCCATATATAGAACATAAAATTATCCGGGCCAAGGTAACATGAGCTAATTTGTGTAATATTCAGAACACTTTTTAAGAGATTGATTTAAAACAACAAAAGAAAACTTTACAGTCTGATCCAATCCACATATTCTTCCAAACAGTTGCCTTACTCCTTGTGAGAGGTTTTATTTGAACCCAAAATTGCTTCTCTCCCTCAGATTCTTATTTTGTGCTTTCTGCAAAAGAATCACTAGGGAACCTCTTTTACAGCTAATTTGACGTGATAAGAGGAAGCTGAAAGTTATCGTGGCCTAGATGTGTACTTATGCCTTAGAGATGCAGTCTCTATCATTAGCATCTGAGTCATTGTCAGTAATTACCCATTTCATCAGCACAGGTCTGTTGTGTTACCTTATGGAATTTTTTTAACCTTGTTTATATCAAAAGCTTTATCTATTTCTTTTCAGGTGTCCTTCTGTTATTGACAAGATGTTACTTAAAACTTCTTACTTTTCTGTCAGTTATTCACCTCTCACAGGAACATTTATTTATTGCATATTAGTTTTGTATGGGCTTTTGATCAGTAGGAAGGTTAGTATTAAAAAATAGTTAAGTCTTTTCCTCTACCATTGATGGAAGTAGGCTTGACATTATTTGCATAGTATGTCATGACTATTGTCAAATCTGATTTCAAAACCATTATACATTCTTGCAGGCGGAAATGCTTGAATATCATTAGAGAGAACCTGCATTCACTTTGGGCTTTCCCCGCCTTAATCCTACAATGTTCCATTTGTAAATTTAGTTTATTGATCCTCCCTAGAACCCTAGAAAGGATCAATAACTGTAGAACTAGATTTCTCAGGACAATTGGAGATATTTTAGTTGTAATAAAAATGAGAAAAACAGAGAGTCAGTAGCGAGGGGATACTTTAGCACACCAGTGGGAACTTAGCCAGTGAAACTGCGTCTGCTGACAAACCTAGCCATGGTGGCTGCTACTTGTTTTAGTTCTTTTTGCCAATTTGGGAAAGGGCAGGATCAATAATGCAACTTGAGCCATTACTATCCAGGTCCTCAGTGATACCTTGCTCCATAATTTATGTGCCTCTGATAGCTCTGAAACAGTTGTTCATCTGACACCTGTCTCCATTTTTGCCCTAGCGCTTTCCATGGGTTCTTGTAAAAAAAAATTTAAAATTCTGGTATCAGACTGGCAAGTAATAAGCCAGTCTGCCAACAACCCCGTAGTCAAAATAGGTATTCCCCTGATTACATGCCTAAACTAAAATAACTCTGTGGTTAAAACACTCATCTCAGTATCGGAGCAGCTTCAACAACAGAAGAGGTTCCTCTTACCCCACCTGCCCCCAGGGACCAGGTCCTTCTGGCTGGAGGTAGATCCTAAGCCCACATCTCTCATTGCCTGAGAGGGCATCCTCACTGAACTCTGTCTACCTGCATTCAGATTGTTTCTCTGTCTGTTAGCCGTGCTCTGAGAAATCCCTTCAAAAAAAAGTAAGGGGGAAAAAAAAAAAATCATTTGTTTATTGACTGCAAGAGGACTTAAGTGTGACAGGTGAGGGCAGCTGCCAGGTCCAGGGCTGAGGAAAAACTAAACTCCTGCAGCTGGGGGAACCTCAGTGCTAGGAAAAGCAGCCAGCAAGCTGTTGGGAAAGGAATAGTGGATTTTTTTGGGTTGCATAATGCACACAGAATCTTCCTTTAGAGAACAATAAGTGAGGGATCTGAAATAATATCATAGAATCATAGAATGGTTTGGGTTGGAAGCGACCTTAAAGATCATCTAGTTCCAACCCCCCTGCCATGGGCAGGGACACCTTCCACTAGACCAGGTTGCTCAAAGCCCCATCCAACCTTGAACACTTCCAGGGAGGGGGCATCCACAACTTCTCTGGGCAACCTGTTCCAGTGTCTCACCACCCTCACAGTGAAGAACTTCTTCCTTACAGCTAATCTAAATCTACCCTCTTTCAGTTTAAAGCCACTACCCCTTGTCCTATCACTACACTCCCTGATAAAGACTCCGTCCCCATCTTTCCCGTAGGCCCCCTTTAAGTATTGGAAGGCTGCTATAAGGTCTCCCCAGAGCCTTCTCTTCTCTAGGCTGAACAATCCCAACTCTCTCAGCCTGTCCTCATAGGGGAGGTGCTCCAGCGCATTGATCATCTTCACGGCCCTCCTCTGGACTCGCTCCAACAGGTCCATGTCCTTCGTATGTTGGGGACCCCAGAGCTGAACACAGTACTCCAGGTGGGGTCTCATGAGAGCGGAGTAGAGGGGGAGAATCACCTCCCTCGACCTGCTGGTCATGCTTCTTTTGATGCAGCCCAGGATACAGTTGGCTTTCTGGGCCGCAAACACACATTGCCGGGTGATGTTGAACTTCTCGTCAACCAACACCCCCAAGTTCTTCTCCTCAAGACTGCTCTTAATCGATTCTCCGCCCAGCCTGTATTTGTGCTTGGGATTGCCCCGACCCATGTGCAGGACCCCATGTGGCTGGAGATTAAATAGTAATTATTGTTATCAGGAAGTTTGGATCATTACCTGAGGAACAACTTTCTTCCAAAGATGCTGCTTGTGGGAATTAGAGCAGATTGTACACTGAAGAGCAGATGAACAGTAATAACATGACCAACCCAGGCAATTTTTTAAAAAAGAATTCTTCCTTTTCTGCAGTATAAATAATATTGTTTAATATAGCTTATGTGTTCTGTCTGTCTAGGTAGTATAAGTACACTGTACTGCTTAGGGTTCTTATTCAGAAAGTTTCACATGGAATCTCAAAATGGGGAAAAATGAATGCTCTTCTGTTAAATAGTTTTAACCAACTGATATTTATGCTTTTATAGATCTTTCTTACTTAGAGGAATTGACAAGTTGAAACAGTCTATTAAATATAAATATTCCTTAAACGGTAAGGTTATAGATACTCATCCAGTAGCAGATTTCAGAGATTTGGAGAGTGTTGTGAAGCTTGTCGGTGACATGTGTTTTAGTAAGATACACAATCTTGTCTTGAAGATGCCATACAACTGAGTTTATGACCCCCTGCAGTAGACTGTTCTGATACTTGCTTATATATACTTCAGGTTTATTTCCAGATTGGATTTCTCTGATTTTTTTCTGGAGCCATTGAGCCTCGTTAAGTCTTTCCTGTAATGTCTTTTTCATGTGCAAATAACTATGTACTGTGATTGAGTCACATTTCAGCCTCTTAAATAAACAGAATAGTTAAGCCTGATCAGCCTGACATGACAGATTTGTTTTATAATCACTTAATAATTACAGGCTTCTCTTCTGCGCTTTCTCAGTGTTTACTTGTTTTCCTGGGGCCATTCCAGAAATGCATTCTAGCACTGATTTTTACTAGTGCTGTGTACAGAAGCACAAACGCTTTCCTACTTTTATTTGACACCACTCCTTTTCATAACACTGTAAAGAATTTACTTGCGCATTTAGCAAGACATTGCAGGAACAGTTCACACTGAGGTAGCTAACTGTACAATGACCTGTAAGTCATTTGTGAGGGACTGGTTTTTGAGATATTAATTCTACAAAAATAGTTGAATTGTTCATTTTTTAGATATATTATATTGTATTTAATTGTACTGGAATATATCTGACTGGATTATGGCATTCAAACAGCACCAGCCCCTTCTCCTTCCTTTCTTATTTTCTAGGAGTCACCTACAAAATTTACCATCAATGTATTAATATCATTTTTTAAATCACTATTAAAAAAAAAAAGAATATCACTGACAGAAGAACCAGTAGCCAATGGAGCCTCTAGTAATTGCTGACACCTACCTGTTTGTTAGAAAATATTTATTTTGCAGCAGTTTTTTAAATCCAAATACTTATTGAAGAAAACCGTGAAATTTAGACTAGTGTTACTTTCTAATAGGTTCTGGAGGAGACTTTTTTGTGAAACTGAAAATATCCAAGGAGATAACTTTAGTTTTACATCCCTTGAAATTCACTAAAAATCCTCATTTTACTGGTATCGCTCTTCACACTAAATGACGTTTCAAATAAACTTCTTTAAGAAAGTGCCTTTCAGGGTCCAAATGACCTTTATTCTTGCTGGAAGCCAGCTCCCTCTCCAGTATGTTATACATGCACAGCAAGGAAAGAGAAATACTGCAGCACTGTGTGGGATCGAAGCAGTACCAAGAGGTTATCATACATACTACATTGAAAATAGGATCAAAGTTACAAATGCTGATTCAGTTATCAGGGCACCGTGGGTTTGTTCTTATTTATAAAATGACAGAACAAATCACAAAGGCCCATAGCAATTATTAAGGGTGATGTGGTGAATTTATATGTCCTGAAAGTGGGCTATGCACTGCCGTAATACCCACGGAGTAGGTCAGGAAAGGAATTATGACTGAGTTACAACTCTTTGCCTGGTTCCACTTACTCCAAGCAGGGAGCAATCTCTTTTGATCTCTGTCTGTAGAAGAGTGTCTTGAGCTCTATGGGGACTTGATTGTGCAGGCTTGTTTTTTACTTGTTAGTAGTAATGCAAAAGGACCAGGAATAAAATGGGGGTTTTGCTTGGGTTTAGTTTTTGCTTCAATTTAACGTAAACCAGTGATAAAAAGTTTAACTGAAAATCTTCCCCTTAGGACCATGTCCCAGATAAAGGATGGCACTTCTGTAAAATAAGGGAAGAATGGACTGGGGAGGAGACTTCACAGAGAAGTAAATAGCTCCTAATGTTTTCTAGCATACTGAGGACTGAGGCTCAGGTTTGGGGCTCTGCTTCATTCAGAGCAAAAGACTGAAACCCAATCTTTTTCCTCTTAGGCTAGTGCTTCAACGTCTAGGGTGTGTCCTATTCTGGATAACCTCATTACTTCTGTCTATATGGGTGGTTTGCATTCTGTTTTGGTATTTTCTTTTTTAGGAAATGGCAGATGAAAATTGAAGTCACATACAAGTAAAAGTCTTCTTTTACTTATTGTTGAAATAGAGAGAAAATATTCAACCTTGAAAACATCCATAACAAGAAAATCTCATGTTCTGTCCAGAACTAGCAGTGATATATGAGCTGAGGAAATGTGTTTTTATACTTTATTTAAGAACAGGACTAAAATAGGCTTTATTCTTACTAAGGTTACTCTTAATATATAGCAGTATAAGTAATCTAATTCACTCTGTACAATGTAACTGACTAATTTACTGATTTACTGAATACTGGAACATTTATTTCTTTGTATTACCTCTTTTCCATTATCTTTGGCTACGGCTTCTGCATATCTGAGAAGGTTTTTGTAACTTAAATGCAGAGTAAGTAATGTGGGAAATAAGGGGCCCTGACCAGGGTTTTTGATTCTCTCAGATCATAGTGACGTTGCACAATGTAAATAATACAGAACTGGAGAAGAAACTGACTCCTCCGGAGTCCAACCAAATGGATTCACATGAAAGAGGATTTGAGTACACTCTGGAAAAGTCTGAGCATGATTGTGCAGGTGTAGGGACAAAAGAAACTTCAGGGAATGACAGCAATGGCTGTCAATCTAGGCAATGGCCTTCCAGCTTGCAGAACGAAGAAATTAGTTCCTCTCTAAAGTTAATTCCCTAACCATTCCACTCTGCTTAGATGACTGTATATACATGCTTAATTTTTTAGGAAGAAAACATACAAACTAAACTTAATTCAAAACTAACTTTTGAATGTCATGTCCTTAATTAGCACTTCATCCTTTTGCTGCTGTCACCTCGATTTTTTAATAAGGTTGTATTGTGCTGCTGTGAGCCACTGAGAGAGTCTAATGGTTCAGATATTTCCTTTACCTGAGGTGCCTGTTTGCTGGCATGAAGAAGGATGCCGTCGACTTGTATGACCCCCACTTTCACCGTCCTTCCTCCAAGCAACCTTCCCAACTTCTGTCCTCTGTATTCTACTGCTGCCAGCATCAGTCAAGTTCCCCTTCTCATTGTCCTAGTAAGTGCCATTCACTCTGTCCCACTACACCTGTATTTCCTCCTTCAAAGAAATCCAACAAACCAACACAAACCCCACCCAGTTTCATACACCTTTGTAAGGGGTTTGCTGTCCAAAAGCTTTAAAAACCTCAGAAGTCTGTAAGAATGAATTAAACATCATAAATCTTGTCTGTCCTATGCTTTGACTGAGTTAGATGCATTCATGTCAGATCACTCCATGGGCTTCCATAATTCCATTAGTGAAGTCCAGTAACTCCTGTTACGAAAGAACTGAATTTCTGAGGTGTTGACAAAGGTCAAGAGACCTTGAGGGACATTCTGCTTTGCAGTTAGAATAACTCCCAATAAACAAATCTTCTTGTTGCTGTTTTACAGTTAAGCTGGTAATTCTAAAACTTGAATATTTGGCTACTCATCTAGTATCTATGGGCACATTATTAAAAAGAAAATCAAGATATTTTTGTTCCTGTCCCCATTTCTCCCCCCCATCTGTCTGATTCTTCTTTCCATTCAGGCTTGGGTGCTGTTTTTTCCTGTGTTGTGTTATTACAAGGCACTCACCCTATTTTCCTTGACCACATACAGACTCTCAACAATGCTGTCTTTCAGAGAAGGGGATTTCTAAAGGGTCACTTCAGCTGGAATACAAACAAACAAACAAATAAATAAATAAATCCTAAAAAATTAATTAAAATCTTAACTAGCTTAAGCCCTGGCAAGCAGGCAGAGCGCAGTTAACATTCTCCATTAAATCTGAAGCACTTGACATAATGTGGAGAGTTTGAGAACTACAGGATAGGCACATGTTTTATTCAGAATGAGAGTTTACTGCTGTGCCAAGTGACTGTCAGAAAGCTGGCATAAGATGTCCCCTGTGATCCATTCTGAAATACCCAAAAGAATCAAAACACAAGAATAGATATTTTGGGTTTTTTAATGATGCTTCAACAAGTACTAGAGAATCCTGAAAAAGTAGAGGCCTGTTAAGGGTAGAGCTCTCCTTCCATGCTATCCTAAGATCAGAGCTTTTGGTTTTGTGTTATGATTTTTGGATTTTAAAATCAACCTTCACTTACAATTTCAGTTCACTTTCTAGACACTAGGCCTTGTGCTAGATTCAGTAAAGTATGTAACACAAAGCTTTCTATAGGGGAATGATACAAAATACAGAAACTCCAAGATTTGTGCCAATCTGTTCAGTCTATTCATTCCACTTTTTTTTTTCCTGTTTATGTTCACCATTTCTTTCCACAGAAACAAAATGTTGCCTTCCAGATCTTTTGCTTATTACCCAATATTTTATATTTTTCATTACTACAGGACCACAGAAGTGTTCTCAGTGTGTAAACTGAAGTGTAGTCAGTACAAATCGAAATGACATGGAACAAGCTCTGCTAGTGTCCAAGTGAACTGTGGAGGCCTGGTGAGGCAAATATCTCTTGTCCTAGTGTATTCAAGCAAGAACAGGTGTAATTTAGGTGACTTTGCCTCTGAAAATGGGAAACAATTTCCAGTATCCAGTGTGCCTTGCAGAGCAATCTAGGGAAAATAGACCACAGCTTGGCCATTGTCCCTCAGATCTATGCAGGGAAGAACATGAACTGAACCTGGGAACTCCAGCACACTTATTGCATCCAAGGCTGGGGACTTTAGCTCTTGTCTGTGCTTTGCACTCAATCTTTGTTTCCATGGAAACTAGGGGTTAAAAATGGTGATACTCATATTTTATACCCAATACAAAGTCAGGGTCTGCTTGGGATTTGTACTTTCCAGTCTACAAGCAGTCTTTGATGCATCAGACCTCTGCTTCTGGTTTCACCAGTACTACTGTCTTCATAGACTCTACTTACAACTCTTCATTCTTTGCCACTATGGCTCCTTCTGCAAGAACCTAACTGACATTTATGACCTACTGTAAGAGTACAGATCTGCTAAACTGATGAAGCATTTCTGCTAATAAGTTTCAAGTAAGAAAACCAGTCTTTCCACAAGAACTGTGATATCTTGTACAGTCTTATTTTGACATTGTTGGCTGAGTTATTGCAAGACAGCCCTAAAAAGACAGCTTTAATCAGAAAAAAACCAAGTCTTAGCACAGAAAGTTAAATATTTCATTTTATGATTGCAGAACAGACTTATGGTGGAGGGCAGAGGGAATGAATTTTTGTATGCCAAACAAGCAACCAAACAAGCAGGATACAGTAATCATTCATCTCAGTCTGGATGGACCCTTGTGGGGTGACAAGGGAAGGCAGAGGTGGTAGGACTGGGATATGGAAAGCCTTGTTCCAGTTATTCTGTATTTTGCCACTCTACAAATGTTTCAAGCACTCCTTTACAATGTAAATATTTGTGACCTCTATTTTGATAGCACTTGTGTAGAAAGGAAGACAGATACGCTACAGGCAAATTTAAAATTCAGTAAGAGATATTGTGAATTGTCTGCGTATTCTGTCTTCCCTTCTGCAGTAGCATTTGCAGTATAGATTACAATTTCTTAGGATTTTACTGTACTTGTAAAGAACTTTACCCATGCACTGCCTGAAAGTTCACTATAAACGTTAGTTATTCAAAATGTTTTGCAAGTTGTCATTGGTCTTGAGTAAACAAATAATGTTTATGTTTCCTGACTGGATTATGTTTCCTAAACTGGAATCCCTTTCCTATCATAGGAAAGCACACATGTATAAGGAAAAAGAATGGCAACGATAGAGGCAAAGCAGAAAGAAAAAAAAACACCTGTTTTTAAAATTATTTTTCCAATGTGATTTTTTATGGATTTTCTCTGAGATGAAAGACTAATTTTATAGAATATGGCCCATAGGGAATTTTAAAATTAAATCAGAAATGAGCATCCTTTGCTTCAAATTAATATTCTTCATGATTTATTTATAGTGACCATAATTATATTCAGAACCTGACATTCAATCTGCTTATTCTCAGATTTGCATTACAAAAGTTATGTTCAAAAAACTGTATTCAGAAATGAGCATTTCCTTCTGAATACATCTCCTTGATTTAAATGCTTGAATTCCATGAATTGAGGATACCAGAGATTCATACTTATATTATCCAGATACATACTAAATCTATCTGCAGCAAATCAACACGAGTGTGAAAGTTACATTGCACCGTATAAAGGCAGCTCATTCTGTTTTTAAGTGTGGTGAAAGCTGGATTCCTTTGAACATGCTATGTACCTAACAATGGGGGTAGACATCTACTGAGATTTTTGAAAAGCCCACCTTCTGTTAAACATCCATTAATAAAAAAAACCAATTGGTTTAAAGCAAAGCACATAGCTACATACTTTCCTGAGTTTAAGCAACAGGCAAGTGGCCTGAGGCATTTTTTGTTCTCAAAAGTATTGAGACCCATCACCTTCCATTGAGATCCATTTGAAATTCCACTTAAATGTAAGTAAGGCTTGTTTTACTGTGAGCACTGGCACAGGTTGCCCAGAGAGAGAAGTCTCCCTCCTTGGAGATATTCAAAATCTGAGTGGGCTCTAGCTGACCCTGATCTGAGCAGGGGGTTGAACTAGATGATTTCCAGAGGTCCCTTCCAAACTCAACCATTCCATGATACTTGTTGGAAAAGGTCATCAAAGGGGATAGACTTAATCCTCTCTGAATAAGGTAAAAGATATCCAAAAGAGTCTGGCATTCAAATAACTGTCTGAAAAGACTCTGTTTCAGCTGGTTTTAAGAGAGATGTCTGCAGATGCTTTAACTTGTAATAGCTCGCCTCAGCTTGAGTGAATAGGCAACTGGAAGCCTAGGAGTACTATTGCTATGTTACGGTAATTCAAGAAGCATTTCCTAACAGAAAAGGCCTTTCTATTTGCTCTTTTTAGGCCAGTCTCACTCATACTATCTGCTTTAGTAAATACAGAAACATTAACAGAAATAACTGCTGTACTGACTAGATAATGATAATAAACGAGCAATTGCAGTTGAGGTTAGGAGTTGAAATTTAGCTCAATAAAAGAACACAACATAAATGCATAGGAAATAATTCTAACTAATTTCTGTTGGAAAAGGTGACAGAAAGTATTTACAAGGGGGTGAGAGATCATGGAGTTTAATCAGTTTATAATCACAGAGTATGCTGTCGATTAGAAGTGTCATTTGATAGGTTTTTAAGCACTGCTAATTAGCAGAAGGGTAAATTAAGTGCAGCTGTTGATGAACCAGCCAGAATCCTTGAAAGTTATTACTTTTGCTGTATCTTAATGCTATTGCAAGAAATGCAAAAGCTGTTTCATCCCTTCATTTTTATCATAAACACGATCTTCACAGTCATAGCTCTATTGAGACAGGACTACAAGTAAAATTTTCTACTACAGCTGTATGTAAATATTTTAAATCTTGTTCTCATTGAAATCAATTAATGTAGTATAAGACTCACAGAAAATATATGTATTCATATTTGAGCCTAATGCAAATAAAGAGAACATCCTAAGGGTGCTAGGGAAAATGAGTAAGTTATAACACCTTTATAAAATAGAAGACATGAGCATATTTCTAAAATCTGAGAGTGATATTAGTGACATTCTTTTTTTTTCCAATCTGTATTCATAGATGTTTTCATGAAGACTTAATGAAATTTTACAGGAGGATGGAGTTTCTTCTTTAGTTTAAGATACTCAAGAGAGCTATGTACCGTCCACTTAAAAAACCATTAGCTAGCTGCATCAGAAATCCCAGTACTTCTTTTGACTTTGACATTGACAAAATAATAAAATGTTATTATATGGGTGGGTACTTAGATAGTATTTTTATAAAAGCATTATCTTGAGAAACAGTATTAAAAGAACATTAAGGTTTCAGAGACCAGAATTCACAATGTAGGAAATGTCAGAATACATGTTGCCCTTACAACCTTAATTTGATATTTTGTGCATGTTTTACAGTGTGCGGTGCCATGCTTTGTTGACTACACATTGTTCAAACACTCTCTGAATGGAGAATTGGAAGTATATTCAGGTGCTCTTCTGTATTACTATAGTACTGCAGTGCTTCACACGAGAAAGTGGTTAATTCACCGTGGCACCATGTGTATGAGGATTATATTAATTCCATTATACAGGAGGCCCTAAGGCATAGAGACTGTATCTATCTGTACATGTAGTGCAGAAGGTGCCTGAAGCTTGTCTGGAAGACAAATCTGCTAACTCCAGATCTGCTAACCTGCTGGAAACTCCTAGGGGTTGACCCGTACGGGCGACCGTGAAAACTCAGAGAAAACATCTCAGGTCTGTCTTGTGCTTTAAAGGACAAATGTTCTACAGTATTTACCAGAAGATTGGACTAGCAATGATACTTTATGGCTGGTCTGGTTACTTAGATGTGTTTTGTTTACTCTGGACGTGATGTCATGTGACCTTTACCAAAGGATCTCAGTGTCGCCTGCTACAAGGGTAAAAGGAGTTTCTGCAGAGGAGGCACAAGAGCAAAAAGTGGTTGTATGCAGCTGGGTAGCAATGAGGGTTATGAGCATACATAAATGTAATGCTTGAACTTTTACTTGTTTCAATCTCTTTGAGCCTTACAGCACTACATAATGTAAGTCTTACTTTTCCAAAAATAATCTGCCAAACCAGCGTCATGTAGGAATCCTGTGGTAGAAGCAAAGGTAGGATCCAGTTCCCCGGAGTAAGTTTGCTGTCTTAAGTATGAGACCATCTTTTGTACTCCTACTTTATTACTTCTTTCTTTCCAAAACCTGCAACAAGTAAAAGTCCTGTAAGCAGGCTCCTTCAGCACACATCTTTGATTCCTCCTTAGAGCAGGTCTACTTTCTGCCCTGATTAAGCTGTCTCATGGACAAAAATAGTCTGATCTTGCAGTTAATGACTTTTGCATTGCTTAAATGGCTAAATTAGGGTTGCATGAACCATCCTACTTCTAAGCCCTTGACTTTTCAAACTTAAGAACATTCTTTTAGCACAACATGCACACATGCATTATTTTCTAGGAACTGGGGGTGGGGCTGGGGTGTCCTTCTTCCCAGCCTTGCTCCTCTGCAACCCTGAACGTCCTCTGATGATACTTGATCCATGAGCAGAAGGCAAGAGGCATTGTGTGGAATTCTGGTACTTGAACTGACAGATCATTGCTGGTGAACAAGCGTTTTGCCCATGCATTTGACAAGTGTTTAGTGATGCCAAATGAATGGTGAGGCTCAGGAGTCTTGGATTTAGTTCTAAACTCTGGAGGCAAAAATGGACAGTAACAGTTGCCAACTCTTCCGTCACTTCTCCTTGTAAGCTAGTCTCTTGGCTCTGTCTTGTACACCAGCCCACAATTCCATCAAGCACTTTTTCCCTGGCCCACTATCATGGTCAATCTCCTAACTCTAAACATTTCAACCTCAATTACCTATAGATCTGCTTTAGGCTCTTCTCTGATGCTCCACATCTCTTTGCTCCAGTCTTCTTATGCTTTTTCCCCACATACTACATGGGCCCTACCATCCTTCAGCCTTTTGTTGTTTTTGTCACAGAACATCCTTGGAGTAAATTTTTTCCTTCCATTAAAATGGTAAAATTCCTTCCCTCAAAATCAGGTCAAAGAGAAGACTGTCTTGGGTTTTGTTAATGAACAAAATCTTAAATTTACTTAATTTTTCCCCCTGTACCCATCTCATGAACAGTTCTACTATTTTTGCTGAAATGCTCAAAAAGCATGTGTCCGAGACACACAGCAGGCAAAGTTGAGTTCAAAATTGCCTGAGTTTATCACAGAAGACCAAATTTTAATATTTGTACTTTAGGAGAAGTATTGTGGAGGAATTCACAAATGGCTGTGACAGAAATATCTTGGAAATTACTCAACACAAAGGTAATTACTTTTTAATTCCATGTCTTTTTTGAAGGATTCTGACAAGTCTTCCAATGACTTCTGAAGTTATTAACAGCAATTAACTTGCTTTATATAGCAGTAATTATACAGAAATAGCTGTTCTAAATAAACAGGATTACCAGCTATCATTTGTACAAACTATACGTGGTATATTACCTTTTTATTATTATTTCAAGACAGTTGCCTTTCACTCCCTCAACTTTTTTTTTTGCTCACCTGCTACAGATTTCCATATGCTTATATCACGGAAGTAGCATAGGGACAACTGATACAGAAGATAATAAGTGAGAGGGTGCAGGGCACCATTGTTTTGTGGCAGGGAGCTGCCATTTTCTTAAACATCATAATCTACGTGTTTTCATACTGCTCTGTGATGGGCTGACAAGCATTTCTTGACACTGTCATACCCGCATGTTCTCAGGTAGACCTCTGACTGGCTGCCTGGTTCCTTTGGCCCAGGAAGTGCTGGTCATGCCAGCCAATCACAACAGACCACGTGACCAGAAAACAGTCATGGCTTCCAGGGCTGATGGCCCTTGGGGCTGCTGGGAGGGGAGGTGGGGCAGCTGCCATTCTTGTACGTGAGTTGTCCTTGTGCTACTCACTGTGCATGGGACTCCAGCAGCTGGAGGGTAGGCCCACCTTGCAGGGGCAGAGTATAAGTGGGGCTGGGAGGGCAGAGTGCAAGCAGAGCTACTGGCAAAAGAATAGAGGCAGATCTGCTTTAGGAGGTTGCTGCCTCTCCCTTTTCTCTCTAGCATTTTCTGACTTCCCTGTTGGGGCGAAAGTCAAATGGAGTTGAGCTCTGGGAAGAGTTGGCATCTTGGGTGGAGATGAGTCTGATAATCTGCCAATCTTTTTGATGTGGCCTTTGTTTTTTTGGGGAGGGGGTCTGGTGCTATCAAAGCAAAATTAGCTTCTTGCACTCAAGTCAGTGGGATATTTTCTTATATAAAACTATTCCAAATTATTAAAGAATGCAAACAGTATTTCAGTCTGCTCCCTTGAGTGGTTGTCTGACTTCTTAGTACTTAGTAATACCAACAGTAGTGCATACTACCTGCATTTTGTCCATTTAAGACAATAAGTTAATGTATTTAATTTTAAAAGTCTATTTAACCATAATTAAAACAACATACTATTTGGTCATATGCTTAAATTCTGAATGGCATAGATTGTGTTTCAATTGATAGAAATTCTTGTTAAATGGTGGCTTTAAGTCCTTGTGTACAGCAGAACACTTTGTAAAGAGTCAGTTCTACCTACTCAGGACATGCAGGAGTTTTCTGCTGGGGAAGTGATCAGCATGACAGGTGAGCCTAAATTCATTTTACTAACAAAATTTGGCTTGAAATCAGATACGTTTTACCATTTTACAAAAGCTGAAAACTATAACTGAAACCAGGCAAGAGAGAATAGTCATCACTCTCAGGGTGCTGAATTTGGTTGAACAAACCAATCAAGCTTATTGTTACTGCTGATGCATATCATTGTACATATAAAAGAAATTATGTGAATGGCTAATTTCAGCTGAGATATTGTCTCTAGGAAGAAGATAAAATTCAAAGTAGTATATAGCACTGTGGAAATACATTTCAAAGAGAGACTTTTATGTGTCCTAATACTTCTCATGGTCTCCTAGGATCACGCCCTAATCAGTGGACTATGGAAGGGCAGATGTTTCTTGTTTTCATTTACTGCAATTATTCTAGTTTGCATAAATTAATATTTAATTGGGCAAGAGAGGAGGAAGGGAGATTGACATTATAACTGTAACTTAGTTATTGGGATACTCATGTGGGTGAATGTCATGCAAGTTCCTGCTGTAATTCAGATGTATTTCTGTAAATGGGAACATTTTCAACAGGAAAGATGGAGCCTAACCAAGCTTAGC
Source organism: Gymnogyps californianus (assembly GCF_018139145.2). Taxonomy (NCBI): domain Eukaryota; kingdom Metazoa; phylum Chordata; class Aves; order Accipitriformes; family Cathartidae; genus Gymnogyps; species Gymnogyps californianus. The sequence goes on from NC_059474.1 coordinate 47,294,802, forward strand.
TTATCTGCGCCCCAAATTTTAACATTTTTGTTCCAAATAAGGCAGGAAAATGATTGACTCCTGCTCACATATTGTCCTGGTTTCGGCTGGGACAGAGTTAACTCTCTTCTTAGTAGCTGGTACAGTGCTGTGTTTTGGATTTAGTGTGAGAATGATGTTGATAACACGCTGATGTTTTAGTTGTTGCTAAGTAGCGCTTATCTTAAGCCAAGGACTTTTCAGTTTCCCATGCTCTGCCAGCAAGCAGGTGTGCAAGAAGCTGGGAGGGAGCATAGCCGGGGCAGCTGACCTGAACTAGCCAAAGGGATATTCCATACCATGGAATGTCATGCCTAGTATATAAACAGGGGGGAGTTGGCCGGGAAGCACAGATCGCGGCTCGGGATCTAACTGGGCATCGGTCAGCGCGTGGTGAGCAATTGCATTGTGCATCACTGTTTTTTTTTTTTCTTCCCCCCCCCTTCCTTTTTTTGTTATATTCCTTTTCATTACTGTTATTATTATTATGTTTCATTATCACTATTGTTAGTATTAATTTTACTTTAGTTATTAAACTGTTGTTATCTCAGCCCACAAGTTTTACTTTTTTTTTCCTTTCCTCCTCCTCACCCCACTGGGAGGGGGGAGGGGGAAGCAACTGCGTGGTGCTTAGTTGCTGGCTGGGGTTAAACCACGACACATATCTAGGGGAAGTTTGTTTGGCTTAACCTCTCATGATGGTGGTGATCTCTCTCATATCACAACTGAAGGGGTAAGATCCTTGCCCAGAAGGTGTAGAACTAGTGTTTGATTGATTCCTTTGTGATAAGACTCAAATGTTTACCTCACATATTAAGAAAATGCCTTAATCACCAGGTTACAGTCAAACCAGAGAGAACATATAGGACATGTCTCATTGTCCAAGAGAGAGCTCACGTCTGTATTTAACAGTTGGTTCTGGTTGGGGAAACACCTGAATTCTGATTCCTGCTTAAGTAACTTTTTTTTCAAATCAACAAATTAATATATAGGATTGTCATGGGATTATGAAACATATTTACCAATATAGTATCCTCTCCTTGCTAGCATAGGTGTTTGGCAAAATTTTCTACCTGATTACACTGAAATATATCTGTTTATTTGACTGACGTGACACCCACATAGCGCAGCAGATAATTTGCCACAGTATCTTTAACTATGGGTCCTGTCTGAACCTGGCCTTGATTTGCTTGAGCGAGTAACTTCTATCAGTTCAAAAAATAATTAGTTTGCTCTGTTATTCAATGTGTTTAGGGTCAGAGAGTCTATTTCCTGAGTTTTCTGCTCTTTATCCTGTTCAAGAACAGATACTCCCTACTTATTGCCATTCAGATTCATAGTCCGAATTACCGAGGCTATTCCGAGTTAGAAAGAACCTGGGAAGCACTGGGAAAGTGAAGTTTTTTCAGTAGAAATATCTTTCTACAAATAAGAAGCGATGGGCTACTCTACAGTCAACCAAAGGGTACTAAGAACAAATAAAAATTAAACATGAACAACATGATAACATACTGGGAGTGATATGAGTAAGCTGAAAACTGTAAATGAGTGCTTGCTTTAGACATATCTAAAAAAAAATTTGTTTTGGTGTCATAGCAGGTGTTTTACTAGCCAGCAGGAGTGTTAGCCTAAATTCTCTCATATTGCTCAGAAATACACAGGTATTCACATGGAGGATTGAAAATTAGATGGAAATTAAATAACTCAGCTACTGTAATTCAAAGACTACCCCTTAAAAAAAAAGACAGAGAGCAATGGCTGGAGTGTTCCACACATGCTTCAGGGTGCTTGTGTATGTCTGTGCATACATAATATCAATTTTAATAAAATATATGCTATTCTTCTTTGGATTCTCTAAACATCACCCAGTTCTGCTTTTAAGCAATGAAATAAAGTGAAGTGTATAATTCACTGTCATTGTTACTTTGAAGTTCACCTTAAAATAGGTGAATGACCTTAATGTGCACATTATTGCTTTACATCTTAATTCATGTCTAGTAGCATCTCAGCAGATGCTTTGGATTTCTCTGGAAACCAAAGAAATAGGAGAACGATCTGTAGGAAAAGAAAACTTCATAGAGTGGTGCTGTTGCTATCCACCCAAACACGTACTGTCGCTGTCAGAAGTGGTTTTCCCCGCAACAGACATTAACATAATGTTTATGGCCAGTGAGATTGTTTAAGAGCATTAAAATCATGAAGTGCTGTATGTGCTCTTTAATTAGGAATGTAATATACTCCATCTGGAGTGACTCATTTTTACAGTCTTCTGTGGAGCTTGAATTTCCCACTTTCTCCTGCAATAAAGAGAACTGAAGCTTTTTTAGTGACTTCACTTTTAGTTAGATCCTAGTTAGCTCAGTAGTTTGTAGAATTTGTTCATAGACTGTAAGCTGAGTTTCCTGAAGGAACAACCCGTGGTTCTCATTTCCAAAGTCAGAATGAAAAGCGTATCAGTGTTCATAGAAATCTGTAGGTTTAATTCTCTCTGTATTGACATGGGGGCATTTGAACACTTACAATGTAAATCAGCTCATGTTGCAGTATATACATTCATCTTCGTTGTATTTTAGAAGATAAACAGGGATGTCTGAGACTTTAGTTCTGAATATAAAATGTCTTCATTTAAATTTTGGAAAAAAAATTTGAATCTACAATTTTTTTTTGTCAAGGCTGTGTGTAAGTATGAGAACTAACCAAAATGGAGGACCATATTCATCAGAGAAATAAACTATCTTTGATTCTGGGTTTTACAAGTAATGAAGATTGAATGAATTTACTGCTTTATCCTTTATTCTAAATCACCACTGAAATCCCCTTTCTCTGCATGTAATGAAATGCCTACTTGACATGCAGTTCAGCAGCACATGCCAAAGAGCAGAATCTGTCAGGAAAATGGCTGGTTGATTTTTGCAGAAAGAATAGATTTTTATTAAGAGAGAGTCACCAGATGATGCTGGGGGTATAAGTAATGAAGCCTCCTCAAAAGTTACCAATATTTCTGATTGCCTTTAGGGGTTAGCATGAAATAAATTGGCGGTCTAGCTGTTCCTGGACTGCAGTGCAGAACACAGCATATTTGGAGCCTGGCTGGAAGCCTAATTATATACATGTATAACTGGTATATATACATATATAACTAGTATAAGTATATAATTATACTATATAAGACTAGTGTCACTGTTTTCTTTTGTCAGTGTATTTGACAAGTTAATCCATTTCTCTTTTCATGGGCTCCTTTTACTCAATTTTAATAAACAGATTTTCTGAATTTGGTAGTGTTTCTGTTACTGTTCTTCAAACAATGCAAATAACCATGTTTCCTTATGTAGACTTCTTTTCCCCAAAACATATTTATCTGGAGCCTAATCCCATCTCATTGAAATCAATGTGACTCTTAGATTGGCTAATGTACAGTTTCTTTAAATCCTGGCTTATTTCTGTTAGTAAGCATATAGAGGAATGTATATTTATATCGCCTAACTTAAGGCACTTCAGTGAGGGACAGACTGGGGACCCCAGCCTTCAGGTGTAACACTACTGAAAAAGAGATGCCTCTCCAAAGACAGATTCAGAGAGGGAGGTATTGCCCCCATTATCAGTACTGATACCTAGGGACAACCTCCTGGTTACAACATCCGAAGCTGGACGACTGGAGAGAAACCTATTTCATACTAACTCTGATGCCATCTGGGAAGTTTTATTCACTGAGTAAGTAAGATAAGTCCAAAACAGGCTTTCCTTTTTTTTTTTTTTTAATTATTCCTTTTACTCATACCTCAAATCTATTCTGATACAAGCTGGAACAGGTAGTTAAGGCCTTGAAAGCACCTCAGTAGAACAGAAACAGGTGACGTACCGTTGTTTTTTGTCTCCCTGTCCTAGACTGCATGTACTCAGAATGGCACGCAAGCAATTCTGTCCTTCTGGATGTTCAGCTTAACAACAATGATCAATTCACACAGATCTACCCCTTTTCTTGAATTAGCTGCAAATGGAAATGGAGTAGAGAGAGAAAGTCCTGTTGTTCATACTGCCTCTCTTCTACTAGCTACCTCTTTAGTAATCCTCCCTTCTCCAAAACTGATAGCAGACTACTTCTGTCTGTTTTGTGATACAATCAGTAAGATTGTACTTGCTGGTACCATCTGAAGACTTTAACTGCTCATTAAAAATCTTGAATGGTCCATGTTAACAATCACATCTGCTTTGACATTCTTCACTTAGTGCAAAACCTTAATGTACCTGTAATGATGGAGAATAGAGATAAGGAGACAAGTCCATTGTCTTGTATAAGCTATTCTCTATGTTCTGGTATAAATTTATGGAACTAAGCTGATTTTCATCTTAACTGAGAACCTGGCTCAAAATTTGCATATAAGCAGACATTTCTTTTTGATTTGTCTGCTTTGAATCCAATACTGCTCTTCCTTCTTGTATCAACTCTCTCTTCACGTTTGAATATTTTAAGCAGCAGAAGAAAATGGCGAGGGGTGGGGAGTAACAACAGAAAGTATTTAAAACCGCTAGTTCTACCAGCACTGGATTACAGTTTAGAAATCGGGGAATCTGGAAGTTCACTGGAGAGTTCACTGAGACCAGAGTTCACCGGCATGAATTATGGATTACATTGGCATTTTCAGTTCAGAAGATTTTGAGAGTGTTTCAGGAATGCGAAAGCTTTCCATCAGCTTCAGGTAACAGTCAAAACCAGTTGCTCGTTCGTCAGGTAGGGATGAAGTGAGGTGTGAGAGGTTGATAGTGTTCTTCCCAGCTTGCTAGTAAGTGATCGTAAGCAGATGCAACCTTGCCCTCCCTCTTCAAGGGAAAAATTATATGAAACAGTTCAACTGGAGAGGCAGGGAGAGCAAGAGGCAGGAAGAGGAGTGAAATTAAAAGGTCAAATATTACCTTGCCCACAAGCCAAACAAACAGTCCAGATACAAAAGCCTTTCAGAACTATAAGGGAAATAACAAAACATATAGGTTGGCATTATCAGCGTAAAGCTAGAGCTGGTTATCATTTTTAAGTCTTGGTGTCAGAGTACTCTTCTGCAGGTGTATATGGTGTCATTGCACTGGCCCTGAAGTGAAACTCACTGCTGTAGAAAAGGCCAGGTAGAAAAGGCAGGTCTCATCATCGTTTATGCCCTTTTGCTGACCCTTTGCACAGCAGGGATTTCATACTTAAAGAAATGGCTTTTGCTGTGTTTCTAGGTCAGTTTGTGTAATGTATAAAGCTGCTGTTGAAGAGTATTCATGCATTTCTGCAGCTTTTTTTTACTGCTGTTTTGTTTGTGGGGGTTTTTTGTGATCTTTGCAGATTCTGAGATCTTCAAAACAGGATTTTGGGTCACAGTAAAAACAGTAATAGCAGGACACATGATAAAGATGAGGCAATGATTGTTCAATTAACAGATCAATAAGTCACCTCTCACACAAACGGTTGTCAATGATAAATGCTCAAAGGTTGGTTAAATTGCATTTCCGAATGCTTCGATGTAAAAATCAATGTCCAGAACACACAATGCTAAGCAGATAGAACAGCCTCTCAAATCTGTACCGTGACAATGGTATAAGCCCAGCAATCATAAAATATATCTTGATCCTATTTGTAGCTCTTATGTGTTGCTGTGGGCCATTCCTGTTTATCCATCCGCATGAACTGCAGAACATTGACTGTGCTGAATAAACAGCAACGATCTGGATGAAGAAACAAAACGGTCTTTCAAATTTCTGATTTTCTTTTATGCTGCCAGTGCAGCGACTGCTGAAAAGGGAAAGGAAATTAGGTTGAGTGTTCAGTCGGGAGTGAGCGAGACCCGCCGTTGTGTTATTTAAATGCAAAGGATGTTGGTGGGCGCCTAGCATGAATTCAGTGAGGAAGGAGAGGGCTGCAGAGCACCTCCTGTCACTGCAGTCTGTTTAAAAATGTGCTCATAAAAGGGATGGAAAAGATTTGGTTGCCAGCCTGGTTTGCTTCTGTTAACACTACACAGTGAAGAGATCATGGATGATTATTCTTTCCAGAATTTGCTATACATTTAATAAACATGCATACAAGTAGACTGTGAAAGCTTTGCCTCTATATTGTGTTGCTACTGAATGCATCTATGACAATAATCTTTTCAGATTTATATTGCAATACAAAAAAACACCTTCTCCCTCTACCCCCATAAATTTGAGGATAGGCAAGCTTATTTTAATTAAATTTACGTTTATATATTTCTGTCCTTTTATTACTTTGGAATCACGTTTTACAACCTATGACTTACTGTAAGAGTTTAGGGATGTTTTACAGTCCTAAGCAAATGTTGGGTATACTTAAAAGCTACATATATACATATAAGTTCCAAAAACTTCTTTCAGTAGTAAAAACAGTCTCTGGCAGCTGCATCTTATCACCACAACAGCATGTGGGCAGCTTTCTGATGAAAGCTCCTACATGCATCATTTTTTTCCCCATTCAACAAAGCATTTGAAAGGATGAGAAAATACCTGCATTTGAAGAAGCATCGTTTTCCTCAGATAATTCTTTCAAGAAGAGACATGCATGGATTTTCGTATCCTCATTAAGGATAGCAGCCATCCTGTCTTCAAGACCATACTGAGTGGCTCTGGCCTACAACTCTTCTGTCCAAACGCTGCAATGAAGGGATACTAATGGAAGGACAGAAGCTATTCGATCCTGTCGGTCTTTCTTAAAAATACAGGTTTTACTGTCATTTCCATTGTTGGCGGTTTTTTTGGCTAAAGTTAGCCTTGACTTTCTGCTCCAGCGATGAAATGTTCCAAAATGGTCTGGGGCACTTCAGTACTGTTTCCTATATGGGAATAATGAATTTGCACATGATTCAAAAGTACATGGACTAAGATCTAGAAAGCCTCTGAGAGCTGAAACAGATAGGAAAAATACAGTATTACAGAAAAACAAACACAGATTAGATTTAAGATTTTCTTCAATAAATAAATAAGCAAGTTTTCAATAAGCAAACAATGCTTACCAAGATATAATTGGGATTGTGAATAATAGGTATTAGGTCATTTCACATTGTGATTATCACTGTCTTAGAGATTAATTATTTAATAAGATTGCAGCTTGTGTACTTTGCAATTAGGGGAAAACTCCAAGTTCACTTCATTCCTTCACCAATCTCTTTTGATGTGGTACAACATTAATTTCTTTTTGATCTTCAGAAAACAGGGGAAAAGTCTTTATGTAACAGACTTACGCAACAGGGCATTTAAATGAACATACCGAGGCCATTTACCATTCTAATATATGCAGCAGTCTCTCATTACTGTTATACTGTAACTAGAAAAAGAAAAAGAGACAAACATGAAAACCAAAACACTTAAGAAAGGTGTATGTATTGATTTATTCAGCCTGATGCTGCAAAAGACGTTAGTTGACCTGTCCTATTGCAGCTCAACCCATTGATATAGATATATATTTCTCTTTTCATTGAATTTAAAATTTTATTCATGCCTATCAGAAACGCACCTCTGCTTGCAGTGGTGGTATGCCAAATGGCTCTATGAAAATGTTGCTACCAGGGATTCTTCATCCTAAGAGCAGATTCATGTAGATTAATCCAGTAGAAGGCTCTTCTCACAGATGGCCAGTTCTTCCTTCTATGGGAAACTAGCAAAAATTCCCATTTTTGGGAAGCCTAAACTCATCACAAAGTTCAAATCAAAGCTTAAGATGTGAACCTAAGATTTCATTTATTAAGAGCATACCCTACAGTTGCTGAACTACATTTAATTAAGCTGTAAAAATATATATATTTGCCTAAACTTTTAAAGGTTACTATAATCAAAATTAGCAGAAATCATATAAATGTTACTGTTGTAACAAACTATGGCTGTAGATGTTCATTTCCATACATACATAAACTAAATTTGCATTAAAATATACTCATTTACTTGTGATGTCATTTATGGTTAAGGAATTTTGTTGTGTTCCTAGCAAGATGTTAAGCATGAAGAATCATGAACTGAGCTAGAGCAAAAGATCCTGTTAAAACCAGTGGACCCATTTAAAGTTGATTCTGTATCTTTTTGAAATATGCTGTTCTAGAACCACAGATGGAACTGAAAACAAAGCAGAAGGTGGAGGAAAACCTTAAAGAAGCAAAGAAACTGACTCTGAATGTGTACTCCTAAATCCTCCTGATTGAGAACAATATCTTTTTGGGAAAAACACTTAGTTGTCTGCTTAAAGTAAGGCAAGTTCTCGTAAAATTCTAGTATGGGTAATAATCCATTGGTTCTAATAATAGCCTTAGTACTACATTGATTGCAAAAGGAATTGAGGCTATAGTAGAAATATATTCTCAAATTTGCTTGAAGTAGCAGCATAACAAATCTTTTGAAGTGTTTTATTTACTGCAATTTTCCTCATCTGCCCCAATAAATGTCCATGCCTTCCAACCAGCTCCTACCAATCCTCAGTTATTTTGGATCTGGATGTAAGCAGAAGACTGAAGTGAAGGCAGGAGAGTGAGTGAAGCTGATCAAACTCTTTAGACTGTTATTACATAGTTTTTTAGTCCCACCAATGATATTGATTCTTTTAACAAATGTGTAGTAACTTTTTTCTTCTATGCATTAGAAATGCATTTCTTAAAACTTATATATGTCACCTGGATATGAAAGAAACCTCAGAATGAGATAGTAGCAATTTTACTTACATAAACGTATCTTCCTGGTTGTAAAAGAACTGTTTTCCAAGCTCTGTTGCTTGGAAAATTATGGGTTATAACTATGTGATTGCTTTCAAATACAATGCCCTAGTGAAATCAACTTATTCAGCTTCTCTTACATACCTTGGTCCTTAGAACAAACTAAGAAGTAGTATTAAGATCTTCTTTTTTAGTCTAATTTGACAACTATAATGATTTAAACTGTCATTTCAGCTGAGGTTTTAAAGAATTAATCAGCATTTCTCATACAGTTTCTCTCCGGCACTTTTATTTGACAAAAACATACATTACGTCCAAACAACTTCTTATTTCTCTCTCAATCAGAAAAGTTGTATTTCAGTACATTTATCCTGGCATTGCTGCTGAGCTGAAACAATGTGCCCACGTTAGAAACAGAGTTGGTATTTGTAAGAGGGGAGATTAAATCTTGAAAGACAATGAGGTTGTTTTTCAGTTTGAATATTATACAAATGTCCTTAGTACTAGAGTAAATTACTCAGGAACTTTGGGAGTAGTCAGTTTCTGATTTGAATAACTGAAAAAAACGGCATTCACGTGTTCTTCCACTAATGATTATGTTCCTCATGGTTAATGTTCCTTACAATTAATGATAGTATCGCACTATAATTCATAGAACAAGACTATAAGAATGCCTCCCAATAGGATTTCTCTAATGTTAATTTGACTATTTTAAATATTTGTTGAATCACATAGATTTCCTTGCAGTGGCTTCTTAGGCACTTTCTAGTTGTAATGGGGTTTTTTTGCAGAATTTTCTTCTCACTGGCGAAATCTTTTGACTTTTTCTAAAAACTATTTAAATAAACAGCGACTTTAAAATATTATACTTTCATTGAAATAAAATTGTACAAGGAGCAGCCGGGTCATGCTACAAAACAGAAGAGATTGTCTAAAGGCTGCAAAAAATGACATCCCAGATTTCAGGCTGTTGAAGGGAATGCTCTAAATTACTGCAGTTTTGTCGCAGCTACTACAGGGCTGCTTTGAAACCAGGGCAGCCAAATTTAAGAGAGTTCTGATTACCCTACACCTCCAACACGAAGCTCTCAGCACTTCTGCAGTACTGTGGAGCTCCAGACCCAGGCAGTGGGGATTACTAGACGTAGCACAAGAAGTAGATTTCTGTGGTTTACAAGCAATTATTTCATGGTATTAGGATATCACACAGACTATTAACTAACTAAACTTCAGATAAAGTGATGCTGGACCATTTTCCTGAGTCCCATGATTCCATCCCACTCATCGCTCCCATCCCATGCCAATCATATTGGGAAGGAAAATAAACACTCAAATAGATGGTTAGTCTGTGGTCGTCTTAGCTAATTACAAAGGAAATAAAAAATGCCTAGCTGGAATACAGTGCCTATAGCTATGAGCATCCTTTGCAGCTTTCAGCACTGATTTATTTCTACTGCATTATATCAGTATCAGCATTATTTCTTAAAGTCCGGGATATGTTTTGATTACTTCATTAAATCTAAAATATTCTTGCTAATGTCATTTGGCTGTTTGTTTGGTATATCCTGCTTAATGCATAGGGAAAACAGTTGTCAGCAAGGTACTGTAACCATAGTCAGCATCTTGGCAGTGCTCACCTTTCCCTCCTGGTTGGGCCTGAGAAATACTTGCATTTCTTATGCAATGGCTGTGAAAAAATTCCAGCAGTGGAAGGAAAAGGTGTTTTAAATGCAAGCCAGCACTTGATTGATGGTAAATTGGCATCACTTGCAGGTAAAAATTTACAATATAATTGAGAAAATGCTTTTTTTCCCAACCTTATCATTTTTAGATTCCTAAAGTAAGATCAGTGGTTTGAAAACCAAAAATGGAAACTAGTGGTTAGGGTAACCATTGGGAAACCACGTACTAGTTTCTGTGCTAAATTAAAAAAAGTAATCCCAAAGCAGACCTATCTGGAGGGCTGAACTTGTTTGATGACCCTTTTAGATAGAAGAAATGGAACTGCAGCCAATTTTTCAAAGCTAGTGTATGGTCCATAAGATAATATCAAACAAATAGGCAACTGGATTCATCAGCAGTTTAACTTCTTTGTATTTTCTATGAGTGCATTTATTTTTTAAATGCCATTACACAGAAAGTGGATAACCTCTCTGTGTTTTTTTTCCCTCTCAGATTGATATATCAAACATGCAAAGTTACAAGGCAGAGAAGTTCCACATATGTTTAATGTTAACCGTGAGGTTAAGCTCTTAATTGGATCAAAGCTGCTGTACATAATTTTCCTCCTACAACATTTAACCTTAGTGACCCAGTGTGAGCTCTAGGAGTCAAGCTGACTCCTTTCCTTCTTGTTCATCCTCACCATTACTAGAAGCCAAATTAGAGCATTGGTGTCAGCTGTGCCACAAACTCTTTGTTACCCAGCCATGCTCTGACAGCAGATGTCAGTGATTAGGTGTAGCAAAAAAAAGCTCTTGAAGATGCACAAGAAGGAATAAAATCTAGTTCATTCTTCTATCTGTGATGCTGTTGCAGGGCAAATGGGAACACAAAGCATGGAACAGCTATTTTTATTTCCAGACTCAGCATATTCAGAATATGCATAGAGACAGGTTGGGGTTTTTTTTAAAGGAGATACAATTTTTACCAAAGCATCTTTTCAGAACAGGACATTTCTTTAAAATTTCTTCTAATATTGCTTTGAGGAATTTCTGCCCTTTCTGCTTGCATTCAGAGTTACTGACAAACATGTCCAAGTTGCTGCATCGTCAAACAGAGCCATTTCAGAGCTGTCAGCCCTAGACTCTATCTTTGGCTACATGGCCCATCTGATCTCCCTGACTGTCAGTCAGGCTGGGAAGAAACCAACCCTACCGGGATGGAGACTGAGAAGATGCGCATTACACTGACTACGGGGCCAATGCACAATTGTCATATATGTCAATCAAGTTGGGCAGTCCAAGCCTTTTCATGTGAGGAGGAGGAGATATCCGAAGGCCATGGAGGTGTCTCAGTGCAGCAGGGTGCAGCAAGGTCTCCCTGTGGAGGCAAGCAGCACAGGGGGCAGCCCCAGCCCAGGGCATCAGGCAAGTCTGCGGTGAAAAGGCAGGTCTGAGGTCAAGCTGGGAAGTCAAACCACTGGTCAGGATCAGGTCCAGTGAGGGTAACCAGGGTCAGACACAGCCTGCTCATCAACAGGCAGGTTCATAGGGATAAGATCAAGCTAGGACACCAGCTGACAGAGATGGAGACTGGTGTCCTACAGTATCATTGGGGCTAACTATGTTAAGTAGACTCTGGGCATGTACAAGTAGGTATCGTTTATGTCACTGAAATGATTCCTGAAGAGAAGGTGTTAGTGACTGCAATGTAGTCTGTTTACAGTACCCACGAGGAGCAGTTTATTTGGATACTGGCTAAAAATTGTAATTGATCTGTATATTTATTTTTCTTCCTTCCTATATGCTTCAGCTACCTAAAATTTCTCTACTAATAGCAAACACATGATACACAAAAATGAACCCATTTCTGTTAGATCATATCTGTTAAATAAAATTATTTAGAACTCAATAGTAATAATAACATCATTTTTATGTGTTCAGTTAATGCAGTGATTATACTAGATTCATAGGGAAAGCAACCAGAAACAAGCTACAAGAACATTTTGGAAAATGAAGCCATTATAAAATGAACACTTTAGGTGAAAAAACTTGCATTTAGTTAAACTCTTTTCATGTAATAAAATATCATTATTCTGCAATTCTTTTCCATGTGTTTGCTTTTGTGGTCCTGTTTCCTTCTGGGGTACTGTTCACATCCATACACCTAAATGTACATGAATGCATTTTAATGGAGATGGAATCGTATGGTGTTTTATCTCTGTTTGGTTTGTCCATCCTTAGTCTCAGCAGATGGAGGACAAAATCTGGTAAGACACTTAAAAATTGCGGTGGAGCCACATGGATTTTTTTTTTTTTAAAGGAAATATAATGCCTACGCACATTTGAAATTATGTTTATAGGATTCATGTCTAGCTTTCCAGTTTCTGAAATCCAAGCCATTTTTATTTTTGGAGCTTTAAATACCCTTGAATATGTCTCTAGTTTCTTTTGCTCTTTATTTTTTGCAAATTTTTCAGAATTTTTACAATAAATGTTTATGTTCTTTTCATCATGAATTAATATGCAGCCAAGTAGGCATGATGGCACTGAATATTTCTGTTAAGAAGTTTTACCTGTATTTTGAAAACATCTTTTTTTTAATGTATTTGGTGAAGGCAAACCTCTGCCACGCGTACTACTCTACCTGTGAGGAAGAAGAGGGAACAACAGATGACAATGATGTGCTGCACCACAACACGGAGGGGAAGCACTATGTGTAAGAGCAGTATTGGGTAGAATACAATCAACCCTTCAGCATTTTCTGCAGTCTCTGCAATGTTCTTACTTAGCTATTCCTACATTCAAAGAGTCAGAAATAGTTATGCTTCTTGAGTTTTATCAAAAAAGCTGTCAGGTCAAAGTTTTTGTGTGATTAGAAACTATGCCGTTCTCACATGTGAAAACTGAAGAGAGTTCTGTGACTGAGCCTTAAAAGTGCAAAATGGACCTTGAAAGCACTACTTTGATAGACTAATACTTCAACAACATTAAAGTTTTAAGTTTTTCAAAGAGTTAATATATGTTCAGCTGTCACCATGATAGACCATGTCACAGACTCTTTTTTGCGCAGGTGACAGAAAGAAATCTTTCAACAGTGGTCTAGACACCAAGTGTGCTTTACAGGACTCTTCATACATCCCTGAATTGGATAAAAGAAGAAATAAGAAGTGGGTGGGAGATAGCAAGATTAAGGACATACGACAGGCACTTTTGGTGCATAATTTCTGGATAGCTATTTTCTCTGTCCTACAGTAACAACTTCTTCTGAAAGTAAAATATTTTTCCCAGCTACACAGGCAGACCACTTTTTGCAGATCCACGTTGCATGCATCTGCCCTGGATCATCAATCCTAGGCTGGGAAAGAAGAGAGACAAAATAAATTACAGATTAAAGGTATTTTACTACTGGTACCTGACGATTTGATGTTATTCCTGAAGCTGTGGTGTATCCTCCCTAGAGTGTTTTCTGAGGAATGACAGCAAGGTAGCCAGTAATCAGAGCTTCCCCACAAATCAAGGAGAGAGGCTGATGTAAATTCTGAAACGTGATTTCAGACTTGAAATTAAGAATATATAACCAATGTGTTTTGAGATTTGTTTACTAGCTGCTTTTAGCAGTGAGCATGATTAACTCCTAGTAAGCACTGAAGTGCATTCTTTATAGTTGGTAACTTTAAAATCAATAATATAATATGTGCTTTCAAAAAATATCTAATCAGGATGGGGCCATTATTATTTTTTTCTTATTCTAAGTTGAATCCTGAAAGACATTTTTTACAGTTGAAAAGCTGAGAAAAATGGAGAGGGTCAGGTTCACTTTGTGGGTGTATGTTACTGTGAAATCAATACTACTTTTAAGAATAAAAATACACCTTATGCCATATTTTGTTTGTAATAGCATATGTTGCTGGATGTGTCCACCCTTAATTTCCATATGTTTGGAATGGCAAGCCTGTAGTGGGAAATTCTGTGAGGCTGAAAAGGAATTTCCATGATACACTCCTGTTTTCAAACATTCAAAACTTTGTATGGAATTCTTTGAGATGAAATTTCAGATTTAGTCCCAGGGAAATTCATGAAGGTTAATAACAAGACTGACACGAAACAGCATCTTTTCAAAGAGGCAGCAACAGAGGTCTTCACTGTCCCTGTTTGTTATTTAGATCACTGGAAAAGACAGCTAGACAATTCTGTTGTACGTAGTCATTTTTAGTATAGTCTGAAATTTTTCATTTTATGTGGCTGTTTATACTTGTTTTGTAATGCTCACAGTGCTCTATTTCTTTGCAGAGAAATAAAGTGTGTATTTAAAGATGTTTCCTTTTAAAGCATAAATGTAAATACATACTGGCTGTCTCTTTCAGTTATGCAGATGAGACTCCATGTCCTGTCTGGCACGTGATATAATAATAGTCCTGCCCGCGGCAGTATAACACAAAATACTGGCTAAATCCCTTCCCCTCCCTTTTGCTGAAAAGGAAGGGAAAATGTTTCCTGCTGAAAAAGGAAGGTAACTTTTCTAACAGGTTAGGTTCAAGCTCATTTAGGAATGCCCATTTTTTGCATGACTGAAATCTTTGCTGAGGAAAAATGCAAAGTGTATTCTGATAAAAATGGCTTATGATTTGACTAAGAGCTTGAATTCCTCCGGCTGCCAATGGGCCTTGGAGTACCTGCATGCACAGCAAATTTCTCCTGAGTTTATTAAGTGTTTTGCTTGTGAACTGTGCACTCTGTGCATGTGCTGGTTGTCTACTGTACTTCACGTAGAACCATCAAGCACTCCGATTATCTTCCAGCCTGGCACAATGGCTTTATGGTTGATTTAGGAAAGCAGTCTTGTTTAAAAAGGCATCATTAGAACAGAGCTATAAAAAGATCATCCTGTTCTTCTAGGTGTCTACCAACATGTTTTTTGGCTCAGGAATGTGGTGGAGGCTGAGAAATAAGAGATCCTGAGATCTACTCTGACTGGCACTGATAATTATTACTTGCCCAAGGTGGTGACTATAGCAGTACCAGATCCCTTAGGAGGCCTCAGATGTTGACAGGGAAATAGGATGAATGATCTTATCAATTAAGGTATCAGATTCATAGAGAAGTGATGTGATTTATACAGGAAATCTGTAGCCAAAGGTGGAAGAGAAGTCCACCAACACCTCTAAATCCTAGGCTACTTTCCCTTGATGTATTTCCCCTTGTATGAATTTATTTGCCAAATTTTTAAGTAACTGTTTTTGAGGGAAGAAGGAGCACAGTGTAACTCATTCTGGGAAGCTCTGCAGTCTGATGGATGCCCCAGAAATTCAGACTTCTATAAAACTGGATTTTGATCTTCTTCTTGATGCTTTTTTGTTGTGCAACTTTGGTCTTATTATGCCTTAGTAACTACTTTGCAGCAATGTGTCCAGGAGGCACTATGATAATGTCTGCATTATAAAGAATGCTGACCTGAGATAGAGCTTTCAGTCTCTTTCTCCATTTTCAGCTGGTTCCTCGGGTAGGCTTATGTTGTGTTATCATATGGTATTTTCGTTTCATTTAATATACTCTTTCATCACATTCTGTATGGTGAGGAGTAATTTGCTTCCCTTCAATACAGTACTTTCATTTTCAAATGAAGTAAAAACAAGCACTCAAGTATGGAGTCCTGCAAAATACACAAACGCTTAAGGGCGCACCTCAATCAGACGTTTGTGCCACACAACTGAGAGCAGACACTTTTCATTTCCTCATAAATTGGCAATTTGATCTGTGAATTTAAAAATCAGATTGAGACCCTCTAGTAGGAGAACAATGGGATCCAGTTAGTATATCCATCCATCTCTCCTATAGTCTCACTGGAAGACTGCACTGCGGAGCCAGTCAGAAAGAAACAGGTAAATTATTCATCTAGATTTTCACATGGGAAATTTACCCTCGGATGTATTGCTCTTGCCCGTGGTGCTGTGCTTTTTGTACCAACTAAATTCTCTGCTGTAGTTTCTGTCAACTTCAACTTTGTTTCACTCCTGTCCTTTTAATCTTTGCTCCTGTTCTGTCTCTTTATTCCTCTTTATTCCTTTCCTTCTTTTTAGTTCATTTCCCCTAAAAACCTTGTACTCCCAAAGAATGCAACTGACATTAATCACTGGGCTTGGATGTTCTTCCATTCCTTCTTTTCAAGTGAGATTCAGTTTGAGAATAAGATGCCTGCCTTTCAGCATCTGTGGATGAAGTAGGTGGTTAAATTCTTAATTGCAATGTCATGCTTATTTTGTACTCAGTGGATGATCACAAACATAACATATGCACATTAGAATAAATAAGCAGTAGGATTTGATAAACTCCAAAGAATTGGATACTGTTCCTTTTTGAAAGATTAGGATGTTTGCTCTGGGATTTCAGTCATATTGTCATGTAGCAAGAGTAGCAGAAACATACTGAATTGGGAAAAAATTCCCGAAATTACTTCAGTCAGCCAGGCATCCAATAATGTGTTTTTTTGGTCTCATAGTCACGTCTTTTTCAAACACCTTTAATTTCAACTGCTCTGTTAAAGACTCACCATTTTCTCCTGTTAGTTTCTATGAACAGTTATCTAGGCTGTACCATTTTTTATTCAGCACCACAAAAGTATCTACTACTGAGCTCTTACTGTCTAGTTATAAAACTAGCAAGCAATTAAAATTAAGATGTTGCCATATATATATTTTAGGAGTACATTTCTACCATTAGTTTGACTGTGATTTTAACACATTTTCACTTAGATGTAGTAAATTATTTTTAAAAATACTCTGTTATTTAATGAATGACCAAAACTGCATATACAACAGGCTAATTAGTGGGAGAACAAACCCCCATGAAAGTAGAGCAGTATTTATTCCATTAAAACCCCTACCATCACATCACATTATATTGATAAGCAGTTCGTAAAACACAAAGAATGTTGAATTTCACATCTTAGTACAATATTCTGACCTCTCGTCCATTAAGTACAGTAGTAGTGTAAAGAAGGTAACAATTCACAATCACTACATCAGCCTGGTATGAACCTGAGAAAGTAGCCCTTTCAGAGAGCCACAGATCCTGAACAATTTTAGGTATATTTAACTCTCTGTCAAGTAGACATATGTCCTAATTCAGTTTTACTACACTAGTTCTAGTTTACAATAATGTACATTTGGAAGAGCCACATGCAATTCTTTTTGTTATGGAATTAAAAGGATGAAAGAATTTTCAAATTATAGGAAAATAGAATGGTAAATATAGATTTCAGGGAATAAAATACTAAAATGTCACTAATAATTAGGCTGCTAATCATACAGTTGGAAAGAGCACAGGTACAAGAGTTTCTGTTGATAGGTATTACTGTTAAATAATAATTAGTGGTGAGTAAGTAGATGAAATACTTTGCCATCACGAACAGCTACAAGTGTTAGCAATATGCTCAGAGGTCATTGGGTAACTCAGTCAGTTGGGTAATGATGTTGTCCTGGTTATATGGTAAAAAAGAGAATCGCTGGAGCATTGTGATTTTTATTTTAGTGTAACAGTGAAAGACAAAATGCAAATGGAGAGGAATTATTATCCTGTGAACTTTCTTACCCTAAATTAAACATTGATCTCTGAACATCAACCAGAGCTGGATTAATGCAAGGGGAGTCATTTTGGTGGCAGAAAGCTAACAAGCAATCTCCTGTACCATACATCTATTTACTATTACCCTTATTCTGCTACCACTGAAAAATATGACCAAAATAAAAAAATACTGTGAAGCTGCAGTGATCCCTATTGATGGTTTTTGGTTCTCAATGTGGTTAATAGCCAACATGTATGGGAGAACCAAGTAATTAGATTTGCTGGATGTTCAGAATTTACCAATACATTCAAGTGATCTTTGGTTCTGTATGCATTAGAACAGAAAGAATAATTCCTTTCCTTGCCTCTAAATTCTGCAATGATAATTTTCTTTCTTTGGAATTGTGCAATTGCCCATAAATTTTGTCACAGAAAGAATAAAGGCAAAAGCTCCCTGGAGCCAAATTTTTTCCCACAATCCATAGTAAGATGGTATTTTTCTGCTACCAAGTCTTACCCTTATTTTGTGTTATCTAGTAGGTTCAGGTAGCTGTGCCTTTAATTAATTCAATTTAATATTATCAGCACATAGACTTTCCGTTCTGTTACTGTAATTGATTCTGAATTTTGCAAATAGATTGCAAGGCAGGTTTCCTGATGATGTGTCTACAGCCTTATAATCAACTCTTCTATTCACTTTTGTAGGTTTTTCTAGAGCAAGAAATGTCATGGCCATAAGATCATTTGATTTATATTAGTTTGGATATATTTTTGAGTGGCTAATTCATCTGAGTGTTGGTATCAATTCAGCTGGCAGCCTAGTTTTCCTTGAAGGAGATGGAGATAAGTCATGCTTTTCAGACTTTTAACTTCATCACCAGATACATTATTCCTTTAATGAATTTGTTGTTTTCTTCTGTCTCTGCATAGGTTTAAAAATGCAATTCTTTTCTTGTTAAAATACAGTGACCATCTAACTTCTGGGAAGTTCTATTTGTAGTTTGTTGTTACAATGATAAAAATCTCTGTAGAACCTGAATGGAAGAGGACATGTTGAAATGCTGAGACAGTCTGTAGGCATGGGGTAGAATGCTGACTGTAAATAGTTTTCTCAATCAAGGGTCTCTTTAATGTTTAGAAATACAGGATCTCAAAGAAGGGCAGGCACGGGAGAACTGGCAAACAGGTGTATATTGCCAAAAGCTGTGTATATTGCCAATACACAGATTTTGGTGGCTGCGGAAAGGATGGATGATGATGGGTTGGCCAGTTACAAGGTTGCTGCTCCAATACAGTGTAGATAGGAATAATGGCAGCTGTAGTCTAAAACGGCTTTGTCAAATCCTAAAGTAATTCAATTTGCTCGTTGTATTGACTCTCCCTCTCTTACAGTATCTCCATATGGCAGACCACAATGTGGAGATGATGCTAGATTCTTGCTAGCTTTGATCCAGGCAGCAGGCAAAACACAGACAAGCAAAATGCAGCTCAAGATCGCTTTATGTGATTCTTGGAAGTTTAACGTTTACTTGGGTAACTCTATGCTCCATTGGGAGCTATGCTGTGGACCTACCCTAAAAGAAGGCTAAGAAAAAGTATTGTTTGTGTATGGACTGCAGTGGAGAGAAAATGTCTATTCCACAAAACCAGCTTCAGACTGATTAGGGTGTCAAAAGGGTTGAATAATGCTGTTGCATGTGTATTGAGGAGATAGGACCTACAGCAGATTAATTGAAGGTCTCACGAAGGGATAGGCAGTCAAACAAAACAGTGCAGAATAATAGCCGCATATTCTGACCGAGGTGTTTAGTCTCATTTGCACTGATTTTACTTTAAAAAAGAGATTGCAGGAGATCAAGTTCTTGACAGGTAATCAATTGTTTGTTTCATGTTTGTAGCCAATAAATGCAACATAATCCTTGCTGAGAATGAGATTCTTCATTTTGCGTGCTTAGCTAAGATTGACTTGATGATGACGCAGGAAAATGTCAGCATATGTGGTTCCATCTGGGTATTTCACTCAGATTTTCATATGTGGGTATGTGGCAACTATATTTACTTTTTAAGTGATGCAAATGGTATATTGTACTGTTGAAAAGATCACATTCAAGGACAGAATGTTTATTGTCTCCTGTGATCTTTGTAGGTCAGAAAAAATCATTCTGAACCTATCTCTGTTTGAAAAATAGCTATACTGCAGGTAACTTAAAAAATAAGTAAAACAGTGCATGGTTTAGGGCACTAGAGATGGCAGAGAGGTAAGAGCTGGAGAAAAGAATGACAAGTAGATTTCTGTCACTGGTTGTTGACTTGGTCAGAAAAATGTGATACTTTTCAGCTGTAGGTCTACTTGACTGCTTAAGAAATTGTTTTGCTGAGCGCAGATATTACAGAAGAGCTAGCCAGTTCTGCTAAGTTTTTCAGCATTTGAAAGGAAAAAATGAGTAGTTTTGTCTGCAAGTATCTGTATCCTAGTAGGTTTTTATGACTGCATAAAACTCTGATAAAGGGCTGATCTTTACTGTTTTTTCTCACTTATCTGACAGAGTTGAGAAGACTTCGGATGGCAGGATGTTGTCTTTGGTGCATGTAATTACAAGCTGGTGACATTAGATCATCAGTAGAGGCAGCAGAGAGGTCATTGCTGGTCAATGCAGTATCACTGCCATAACGCTAAAAATGAGTGGATGTGCCCAAGTGACCTTTTGTTACTGTTGGACTCATTTTATTGCTTAAGAAGTGCCTTCATCCATTCTGATCCTTTCTTTCCTCTCCTGATGTTACTTAGGCAGGAAGAAATGAGGAAAATGACACAAATTGTTGCAACACTTATGGGAATCTAGACCTTTTCAGCATACAAAACCACGTCTAGTCCTGTATATGTTGGCTGAGAAAACAGGACTGCATCAGAAGAATTAGGTACATTGAGAATGTTTTCAGGTCTAAGACTTATTAACGCTCTAGGGTCTACTTTCAAACAATGGTATAGCTGGGTCTTGACTGAGAAGGACATTGTCAATAGGACATCTCCACCTGACATTTAAGCAGTTTCTAGTTATTCTGTTAGGTGACTAGATTTATGAAATTTGCATATTATTCTTAAAGGTGCAGACCGTTGTTCACAGGAGAAAACCAGAAGATCACGTTGCTTGTTTTCATCGGTGATTCTTCCTGATTCATGCTGAAAGGTTACTCTCTTGACATTTCTGAGTGATAGCATAAGGAGCATAGGCATATTTTACTGTTCTTTGACAGGAGACAGATGGAGGCAAGATTTTCAGTCTCAAGTTGCTAGACATATCCCCCAGGCAGCTTCCAAACTACTGTAATGTTCTTGAATGCTAATACTTGCATTTTGACCTTTGTTGGCAAACATGAGCAGTGGATATGTCCGTCCTGTGACTCTACATCTGAAGAGGCTGGTATGTTCCTCACAAAGAAGGAATAGCCTTTAGCTTGAATCAGTATTGACTGAATCTGTGTTAGGATCCCAGAATCTGAAATAGGGCACTGTAGGTCTAAAACTGGTATTATTTGTCACTTGTTATAATGAAATAACTAGGTTAGTAATTCAGCTATTGAACAGCAACTTAGACTGGAAGGGAGATCAATAAAAACCATAAAAATTACCAAGCCTTGCCAAAAATGTAATATCTATCGCAGCTGACCTGACCAATGCAGAATGTTGTCTTCTTATTAAGATCGATACTTGTGTCGTCTTCTAAATGTAATTTAACGATATTAAAACAGAGAACACCCTTTGGGCATGAACCTCTGCAGAGCACTAATCGCTTAGAAAAAAAGCCTGTATAATATCTATCTAAAATAATAGCTGAGGAGCAAAGTCTCAGTGACTCTTTTAAAGGCAAGATAATACATTAAAACAAAACCGAATTGCATGTCTTTCTTACATCTTTTCACACTAAGCACCAGTGAAGTTAAAGTAAACTTAAAAAAAACGCGAAACCCAGCCCTTAACTGGACAAAACATAGAGATTACATTTCCAAGCATTGTTGCAGTTCTTTAACAAGAGCTATAATTTCACAGTTTAATCTGTTAATCTGTTACATTATAAAGGTGCCCCATGTAAATCTCAAAGGTGAGAGAACGGATTCAATGAGAGACATTTCCTTTTGCCATCTGCAGTGATACAACTAACAATGCCTCCACAGTGAGGGTGGCAAGGAGTTACCTTTCATCTCTTAAATAGTTCAAGCTGATTTATGAAGCCAAACCAATGTTCAGACTGCATAGATACAATTTTACTTGTCCGTATAGCATGACTGCTTGATTTAAAAAAACAAAAAAATAAGAATCTGAGGCTTTTAAAGGTATTTTTACTTTTTCAAATTGGTATTAGTACTTACCTATACAAATTTTAGAGGCTGATTTACATACTGATATAATTATTTCGATCAAGAATGTGATTTTTACTGATATCATTTGACAATAACTGTGAACAGCTGCTAATTCCTACTAGAAACAGAATTAGGTGCTAATATGGCTTATTCCCCTTGCATTAACTATAGGTATAAGTACTGGCTTCAGTATTATGGAGGACTGTTGGAATATGCGTGTTTGTATACATTGTTCAACCAAAGTGTAGCAGCACACCTGAACGTTCTTCTTTCTTTGCTTACCAAGTAATATTTAAGACAATGATTTTCTCCCTGAACTTGGTAATCCAGAATTTTGCAGTATAAAGATCCTTCTTTCTTTGACTGGAGGCACAAGTGTTTGTGACTGCTGGAGTCGGCGAGTTCACTATTTTACTTTTTTTAACCATTCTTTAACACTAAAGGTGTATTGAAAGTGCACAAAAAGCACAATTACGTACAGCATTCCCACTGCCAAGATAGTACCATGTAAGAAGACCAGAGAAGGCAGTCTTGGAAAATAAAAGGAATAGCTAGAACCTTTAAAAATCCACCCATCAGAAATATATCTTCAAAGTTTAATAACTAATTTATATGACTTGCATCAGAAAAGTGAGGCAGAAAAAAATCAGGGGATGGAAATGGGCTCAGTAGTGTAGGAGGGTTTGGAGAGTTGTGAAGTTATTTTGATTAGGAAAGTTAAAATATGTAGTGCAATATGTATCAGAGGTCTGGGCAAGCGAAGGACTGGGAAGGCAAGAACAGTAATTCAAATGGCAAAGTATGATGAAGTAGCTAAGGTATTAAGTGGCGATGACATTTTGGCAGCTAAGTTCATGATCAAATTGCTTGACACATTGTTAAGGATTGTCAGTGTTCAGTGTTTGGGGTTTTTTTCAGTCTAAAACCTACCTATGGCCTTTCCACTTGATTATTTCATCCCATGCCCTTTCTTGCTTTCATTTCTTTTCTGCCACAGAGAATGAGGAAGGAAGCATGGAGTTGAATAATAGAGGACTTCAGCTCTGAATTCAGTATGAAGGGAATTATGTGGTCTTTTTTGAGGAAATTCACGTGAAAGGACTGACAGGAGAAAGTAAAGGTCCTTATACTAGATCGTTTCCTCATCACTTGCTATTGACAACAGCAACATCCTTTTGGGTGGGGACACTGGCAGTCTTCCAGAAGCCCTTAAGCCCTGACTTCTCAGGAGGAGAGCTCAGGTGTTTGCAGAAAGGCCCTGGACCTTTCTTCCCTTTGCTCTGTGCCTCAGAGTTTCCAAGCTTTCCTTTCCTTGTAACTGCTTCATCAAAGTTTTTTTTCAGAGACAAAATACATGGAAATAATGAAGTGAGGGAAAACCATTTCTCCCCCCCTCCTTCTTTCCTAGGAGAAACAGAAATCTGATGTTAAACTAAAATAGCCTTGGGAATGGATTTATTTATTAAAAGTAAACTCAATTACATCATGAGTTAGAAAAATATTTAAGGCATATACAGTTCTTCATTATGTATAATTAAACAATGTTAGATAAAACACAGAAAGGCTTACTTATATTTATGAAATAAATATAGATCCTTTGCTTTTCAGTAATGAAAAACATAGATGATATTAGAGATGGAGATATTCTGCATATGAAATATGTATGTATATTGGTTAACCGATGGCATTTCTCTAATTTTAAGAGAAAATACGATGGCTGGAAATGTAAAATCAGAATTGTTGACTTGTAAACAAAAAGACTTTTTTTTGTAGGTCTCAGAATTAAAATGTAAATAGGCACCTAACAATGCAGGTTTGGAATTTAAAAATGTTAGAAAGCTGGAAAATGAACAAGAGATGTGTTGACATAGTGAATTTAAGAACTGAACTTTAATGTGGTGAAATGGACACAAGGACTGTAACTTCCTGTAAGTGCAAGTTTATGAAATGAAGGACTGAACAGCTGCACCTAAAATGCTATTATTAATATACTCTATTTTACTGCATTTTTCATTTTGAAGAATACTTATGAATTAAAGGAGAAATTGTTTGAAAGAATAAATTTTCACCTTTCTTAATGGTCATATTGGCTGATAGCAGAAAACTGCTGGAAAAGCAAGTGGAGATATTTTAGGCATAGCCTGTTGAAGAATCCATGGATTCAGTAAGGAGGCCTTAAAAGGGATTTAGCAGTTGATGGGTCATCAGGGTGCGCATGCAGAATTGATGGGATCCCTTCTGTTCCCCTCGCTGGTGGGAAGGGGGTGTCTGCAGCAATACGCCTTGGAGATGACAAACTGTGAACTACGGTGTCTTGATCAGCGGCCGGAAGGACCGGACTGCAGCATATTTCTCAGTCAGATGGAAATAACAACCCTTCAATTTCCCAGAATTGCCTATTTCCCCGATGTTTATTAACACGCTTCTTATTTAATATTTTAAGCCAAAAATTATGAAAGGTAAAGCATAGAGACTCAAGACGACTCAGCAAACCAGAGGGCTTGCCATCGGGCTTGGCTGCGCTCTGGAAGGACGGCTTCTGCAGATGCCGGGAGTGGGCGAAGGGGCTGCGGTGGTTCTGCCGGGGGCAACTGCACTAGAGAACCCTGCCACCACTAAGACACACGTGCTGTCTGCAGCATAGTTGGGCTTCATATTTAGTTGTGTATAGGAGTTTGTCAGCCTGAAACAGAAAGAGCATGCTCAACTGTTCAGTGAAGGACAGAGGGCGGGCTTTCAGGGGGAAGCAGTGTTTTCTCCCCAGTTTTTGCCCTTGGTTTGCTGTCCTCCCCTTAGTCCATACTTACAGAGGATTTAGTAACATTACAGCCATAGCTGGAAACACACTCTCAAGATCTCTGGAGTAGGAGGGCCAGGAATGACACTGCTAGCATCCTTTTGTGCTTCCACGGTGAAGGCTGTCAAGGTATTGCTACTTTTCACCTAGGGAAAGACCTTTCTGTTTTTCCTCTGCCCTCTCTGCCAGTACTTTAACGTCTCACTAAATAAGGATTTGATTTTTAACTCAATTTTTATCAGAAGGTAGCTCATGACTGCCTATAGCTTCTGTCTGTTGTCCATCAAAAACTATTTTAAGTTTTGGGGCATGACTTTTTAAAATCATAGACTTTGTATATATATGTGCCTGTGCACTCTTGTTCATTGAAAAAAGTGTGAAAAATTAATTCACAAATAAAGCTCTATCTCTTGTGTTCAGAGAACCAAAATTCAGCAATGTCAGGAAAATGCTGAGAGAAAACGCGGTTTTCAATAGCTCTGTCAATGATTGCATTGTAATAGAATTCACTTTCATCCTTATAAAGAAACATTAAATATACGCTTACAACACAATGAAATGACAGAATAAAATCAACCTCTAGAAATGAGAAATGTGTTTCAGCTACAGGCGAAACTGAAAGAAAACTTTAATCAATATAATCACAAGGAATTTGGCAGAGGATAATTAGAGGCAGAAAGATATCAGGGCTCATCGTTATATTTTTGTTGCTTCAGATTAGGTATGAAGCAGAAAACTGCACAATAAAATAAAACAGTATCTTAGGGGCTGTTCCAAATGCAGTATATTTGTATTGTAGCATTAGATAGCATTTCGTTTCTCATACTTATGAACTCCAAACACCCTATTTCTCTAACA
Source organism: Gymnogyps californianus (assembly GCF_018139145.2). Taxonomy (NCBI): domain Eukaryota; kingdom Metazoa; phylum Chordata; class Aves; order Accipitriformes; family Cathartidae; genus Gymnogyps; species Gymnogyps californianus. The sequence goes on from NC_059474.1 coordinate 47,320,745, forward strand.
GGATTTAGATGTATTAGCCATAATCACTGCAAACTAAAGCCATAGCTGGGCATCTGAGTAAAGAATAACCTGCTTTTAAGACATATTAAATACCACCAAAATTCCTTTTATTTTATAAAGGAGTGAAGGTTGCTTAACAAATATGAAATTAGTCATTTATATTTAGTGTTTAAGTGTGTTTTATACTGTACTAAGTCACCTACAGCTAATTTCATTACCCTTTTCTGCCCCCATTGATGTAAAATTGTGTTAAATCAATAGAGTCACACTAGGGTAACTGATGTCAGTATTAGGATTGATTCAGACTTCAGTGCTATAAGGAAAATTACTGTGGTGTTTAATAATCAATTTGGGACAGGGTCAAAGTTACGCTTTGCTTGGTGTCAGGTTTTACTGCATCTGCTTTACATAACCTACGGCTCTGCATTGCATAAGGGGACCTTCTGCATTGCTTCCCTGAAGTAGCAGCAAAACCTGGACACAGATAGAAGGCCTGGCAGCAGCTGCTGTAACACTCACGTACGCATTTGTTTCCATAACAGGTTTCCTTGCTGTTCATTGCTGCAGTCTCTGAACATAGCACGTCGCATGAAGAAAGTAGTTTTCACATGCAAGGTAAGAAAATACTAACTCAACCTGGGGAAGCGAGGCACTGGAGGACTGCCAGAAGAGCTGTCTCCTGCTCTGGGCTGTGCACAGCCTGACAGTACATCCCGCCTCGCAGCGAAGTCAGTGCACTTTGAGGAGCGAAGGATTATTGGCAGAACTTCTCAGATGTAATTGCTGTCGGCGTCAAGTATGTTGCTGGAAGACGCTCTGATTTTGTAGCTCAGGAGAGGTCTAAGAAGAGGAAGCACTCGAAATTAATGTGACATTTTGCAGAGTGAGGCATCACTAACCTGAGCAAGAGTGACAGGATTTGATCCTTGAAGATAGCTCAAAAGTAATGCAGGCCAATTTTATGAAAATGTGTGTAGGAGTTGTGTGGGAGAATATAAAATATTTCGGTGAAGTGTGGTCATTTGTAGCTTGGGATCTAGCCGATCTTGGAATAAAGATGTTTAAGGGTAAATGAATGTTAATAATTTTGGGCAAGTACTTCAATACTATTCTAGTAAGGCCCAAGAAAGATATTGCTCAATAGATTATTTTAAAAATTATTTGATTAAAAAATGCCCTCTAAATTATGTCATGTCTATTTGCAAGGTCTCTTTGCTTCTCTAAAAGGCGTTTTAAAAGCACAACTAGGTTACAATTAAGTGGTAGGAAACTCATACAGATCCAAGACAGGGCTTATGAACCCTATACAAGATTTGGTCACACATTCAAAATCCTCCCAGTCAACTACCAACCACCCCTGCAACACACAGGCTCCATAGATACCTCTGTTCCTGATGTGCTCTTGAAGCCTCCTTCCCTGGACACCCAAAGGCATTTCAGTTTTGATGTTGTTGCAAATCTTTCCCTCGTCCTCCCCACAGTGCAGGAAAGAAACCAGGGTTCATGTGGTGAGAGACACCCAGTGGGACGGCAGCCTGCAGGTTTCTTCTGGGTCCCGCTTACAGACTTCGCTCTGAAACACTGTTTTAGTATTTAAGAATGAAGAGCAACTGGGTGAAATGAATGATCAAGCCTAGCTACTGGAGCCCATCTCTCCTCTTCTTTCAAATGAATAGCTAGCCAACAGCGTGATGCATTTTTCCTGCCCAAAGCAACCTGAATTTTTTGCAGTGTTAGAGTTTCAACAGGTGAGGAAAGCAGCATCCCTCAAGCCTCAGAGCAGCCTTGGGTCAAGGGGTAAGACTGCTTTCCAAGAAGACAGATGTGCACTTAAACCCTCTTAAGGCAACTGAATCTGGATGCCCTGGTTCTGGATTTAGAGCTGTGCCCTAGCTACTGAATTGTTTTATAAAAATGTTGTTTGCTTCTCCATTGTGCATTAGAAGGACAGAATTACCTCTTGCTTTTCCATTTTCTTTAAATAAAAGGTGGGCTGCTATATTCATAACATGGAGCTGTGACTTTCTTGTCTTGGGAGTAACATAGAGGGGGTTACACTCAGCAAAGTGCTTAAGCCCAAAAACGGGCTTGGATTTATTAAACACACATTTCATTGTTTCCCTTGTTAATGGAGTACTGGCATCAGTGGATTCTTTTCTAACTCACCCAATTTATCATGTATCCAGAGTTCATAGTTCTTCTCTGACAGGTCAGAGCTGCGGAAAAAACAATATGGACTGGAGTCAACCCTGGTGCATTTCCACAGCTTATAAATATCATGATCCATATGTAAATCAGACATCTACGCACCAAATAATTCAGGAGTTCATTATGAAAAAAAAACCATCAAATAAAAAGGAGTAAAATTAAATTTTCCAGAAAGCAGAAATTTTCTTTCAGGTATTAAAGAAGCTAAGTGATGTCTCAGATAATTCTGACGAATCCTTTCATGTCTCCATCTGTCAGTGCTGAACATTTTCCTACTGTACCTTTACTAGTGGTTCCTCTAGTTAATTGAAAAAAATTCCAGAAAGGACTGAAGTCACTATTTTTACAGCTGTTTATCCTGAATTTTCTCTTTTCTGGTTTCAGTTGGTGCTTTTATGTCCTCCATTAATAAGCTAAATAATGTATTTTCTTCCAGAAGCAGAGCTTCAGTGTTTCTTCTGAAAACCTGTGTCTTTCTTTGTCAGAGGAACTTCTGAGCCAGAATAATTCTTCTAAACCTCTCTCTATATATTTTTGGGATAACTTACTTGAGCAGAAAAACACAGTCCTTTATATCATTTTTACTGGCAGAAGAATTACAAGTTGAATGGTCCATGTAACACAGTCCTAGTTAGCTATACTATATAACTCTGCAAACCACCTTGTCCTGATTGTTTGCAGTTTACTGAGTAATTGTTCCAATGGAAACACTATACTCTTCTGCTGAGTAGACAATTAAAAACCTTACCCTCCTAGGTCTGCGTACACAGTTGTGTAAAAGCAGATGGAGCGGCTTGCAGTGTAGCTGTGTGGTGCATATAGTGCTGAGAGAAACCCACATCACTCCGTTATTGACTTGCTCTTCCAGAGAGTGGAAAAAATGTTTAGTGATGCTAGCTTCTATTGGTGGTGCATTTAATCTGGGGTTGGAGATCAAAAATATTTGTGTCTACTCTGGAACCTGAGGTTATAGCCTCCATTAATGTTAGAAAGAGGATTTCTCAAAAGCACTCAGTTTGGCTGAATTGTCCTTTCTGTGGTAGGACCACAGGGAGAGCAAAGCTCAGTAAACATCAAAGCCCAAATCTTCAAAGGCTGTCTGGATTCCTAATAACATTCCAGAAGCATAATTTGCAATGATGGACTTTTTAAATTTACCTCCACATTTCAATTTCTGAAAAGGTTGAGGAATTTCCCTTCCCCCTGAAAAATAATGAAAAGCAACATAATCAAAAGCACCAGAAGATGAACTATTAATAAGCGTCATGATGTGGTATTTTAGAAACTTTTTTGTTCAGATTATATGCTTTTTTTTGATATATATCTCAATAGCTTATTATCTGAGGCAGAGTGATGATGCCGCAAGCCCAGGAAGCAGAACGCCTGAGGCTAATCTGCAATCTTCACCCATAACTGGTATTTTGACTTGAACAAATAATTTGTATCCTGTTCGGACTGGGATTTCTGTGGTGCTATTGTAACTCAGTTTTAATAGCACTACATTAGTAATCTGGAAATAGGTGCATAAGGTAAGTACCAGGTACAAGAAAGAAAAAATATCTCAATTACCAGAAAATTTATGTAAAGAATAAAAGAAGATGGAATACTTGGAAAAGCATGGTGAGAGAATATCTTAAAAAGAGGCAGAGTGGAACATAATAATATCACAACTAGCCCAAGAGAGATTGGCACAAATAATTTTAATTTGTAGCACCTTCTGGCTCATCAGCTTGCATAGGTTCATTGGCCCTGCACTAAACCAGGGCTCTATATGATCCATTTTAATTCAGGACACCACAGGCAAGATCACATATATGTCGAAGGATTGTCACAGCTGGCAGACAGTGATAAATATTAAATTTAAAAAGCTTGCTAATTTTGCAGACAATCTTGCATGGTGCTTATTTGGCTTGCATTACTGTGCTGCCATACAACAAGTGGCAGCACAATTAATCATGAGCATCACAGGGTAATTTGTTATGACAGAGAGCCATGTGTGCTCATTAAAGAGAGCTTCTCTTTTATCCCTTTATATTATGTTCCTCCCTTTGTGATTCTTGTCAAGGAACTGCATTATACAACATTTCCAGGACTACTTGAAGATGAGGGCTCATGGGTGGTGGTTCAAGGAGTTTTAGACCATCTATCCTGCTTAGTTTGCAGGCGATGGAGGAGCCAGAGAAGTTGTACGCTGTCATGCAAAATGAGGATTAAAAAACCCCAAACAGTTGTGGTGATCAAGTCTGTGCTATTTGTTAGTGCAGGTTCTGCCACCGCCAAGTAGGCAGCCTGGGGTGACTCCTTCAATTTCAAGAGAGACCAGACCACCCCCATTTCCCTGCCAATCCCACCTGCTAGAGTGGAGGTCAGTTTAGCAGATGGTGTGTGGGATACGTGCAATGAATATGTAATTTCCCACATCTTTACCCTACTGATCAGCCACTGCAATGATCAAAGCCATTGATCAGACGGCTTTTCTGTCCTCTGTGAGCAAGTTTTGTGGTGGTCCTTTCTTTCTGGCATTGCATTACTGCAATTTGAGGCTAATGCAAAGATTTTAACTTGTGCTTTTTTCCTTATAACCTTTATGGCATAGCTGGGCTCATGCACTGATCCCCTTCAGCTATCTAATTGCTGACCTCATTTGCTAATTAGGCTAAATATATGTTAGGCATAAACTGTAGCAATCTAACCACTCACCTCAAGCAGTGCAGTACTAACAGACAAAACATTTACGCCACTTCACCCTTCTACGTAAACGTAATTTTGTGCAAGCTTTTTCGACGTTAAAGTTTGAATGCCTAAGAACTGAATGCTTATGCCAGTAATAGAGACTAGATCTGTGATGCAGTTGCATTATATAGGTAGGCAATAGCATAGCATATTTCTAGTAATTCATTTTCTGGGTTCAACAAAAGGCAAAGTTGTCTAAAAGGATGCACTGTTTATTTAATTTACTTGTATTCAGTAGCATCTTTTCTCTAAAGAACTGAAAAGAACAGCCTAAAAGCTTGAATGAGCCAGTCATAAATTTTTTCTAATGTTGTGAGTGACTAAAATGTGGCAGAGACAATAAACAATGCTGTCCAATGTAAACTTTATGCCAAGGGGTTGTAGAGAACATAGGGGTTTTGACTTCTGATTCCATACTTGTAATTTCTGGAAAACACTAGAATATTGTTAAAAATATCCCATAATTTATATTCACTTTCTAAGAAATTCTTATATTTATTACATATGAATAAACATGTTTAAGGGAAAGCTTGAAAAAATATACTTACAGTGGAGCCACCTAAAATATCTACAGTTCTGTAAGAATTCATTTTTTAAACAATATTCTTGCTATTGGAAAAATCCACCAGAAGTAGGAGAATGTTTCAAAATAGTGTACTTTTCAAAACCATTTTTGCACCTTATTTTCTTGAGCTTTGTGTGATAAGTGACAGGGATCTCCATTTGCCTCTCATGCGCATCTGCTTACTATTTGTTCTTTCACCACTAGCCCACCTCCTCACAGCTTATTTTAGCATTCAAAATGCCTGAGAGAGGAGCTTCAAACAGACATGATAAACATCAAAAAACCTCACATCAAGCTGACAGACCAAAAAAAAAGTCCTCTGATTATTAATCTGCGCTTTCAAAAATATAGCTTCCACTAGTCTGAGGCCTACCATGAGTAATACCTAACCCTCTTCCAGGAATAGGATCAGCAGAGCAGAGTATAATACCTCATGTTCTGCTGGGCTACCTGGGCAAGCCTCCCCCAACCAGACCACCCTCCTCCTGCCTGCCTAGCCTTTGGTTATTGAAATTCTTCAGATTTTGACAGGCTCTGCAGCAAAATGCATTTGCAGGCAATTTGGAGAGCTCAAAGCATTATTAGTTGTAATTTTCCTTAGCTAAATGGTTTCACTGTTGCCTGGAGGGAACGCTGTTAGGTTTTAACCCTTTTAAATCCTGCGTGACTACTGAAGGTGAGGAGGAAAAAAAAAAAGAGTGTATGTTTCAATACTGATGAGAATGGGTTCACTCTCATTTGCTGTAAAGGCTTAGTCAGATGTTATTCTGGAGCTGGTAATTATCAGGATAGTAAATATTCAATTGCCATTATATAGCCATTTTTTTCTCATAGTGGTAGTGCAACCATCTAATGGAAGTGTGTGCTTCTCTTCTCTCGCTAGCCTTTGACATCAATGCTGCTTATATTGTAGGAAAAGACAGAGAAACAGGAAGATGCTCTTGAAATTCTCAAAGTGGATTTATGTATATTTATATTGAAATGAACAGGTAGATTCCTGAAGTCAGAGGCAGCTCTTACATTGGGAACAGTGAGCTCCATCCCCTTTGGGACATTACAAACATCACTAAAATCTTTGACTGTCTGTCCTGACGTTCATGAATGGTGTAACACAACAGAAGTAAAGACAAACTTTGTACAAATTTGTTACAGTGTGTAACGATTTGCAACACCTAACAATTTCTTACAGAAAAAAACCCCAAATCATCTTCCCTCCAGCCCACCTGAGTGCTAAAACATTGCAGTCATCAGACATTCCTGTGCACCTTCTTTGGGGATTTCGCTGACCATCCCTAAGCTCATAAAGGCTGGCACATGGCAACTCAGGCCAAGCATGAAAAGAAGTTTACTGGGAAAAAAAATTACAAAGTGCTTTACAGATTAACGACATTTTTCTTTTTTTTTTTTTCCTGTTTTCCAGCATATCACAACTAAATTTTCTGTCTTGTTAATATTACCTTACTAATAAATAAATTATACTGGTTTTGTTTTGTCAGATATCATTCCCTTAGATCTCCATTACATTATCTGTGCATACATGCACACTGACAAATACACAAAAAAGTCTACTACCGAATTTTCTGTTGAGAGCTCCGTCAGCTGATAAACATTAGAGCCACCACTGTCCGAGGTTATTGGCATAAATTCTACATGTTATCGCATCAGAAAATCTATTGTTTAAAAGGAGAAATTAGTATATCTATTTTTTAGTGTTTTGATATCAATGTTGCATATATTTTCAGTTTCTTTCTCTGCTAGTTAACCTTCATATATGAAATGGGTTAGCTTATATCAACCCTCTAATCTCCATATTCTTGCCATAAATTCCATCTGCTTTAAGGTAGTACCATAATAACTCTATGAGAGAATCTCATGGTTCAATACAGTCTTCTGATAATTTTGACTACCAACACCAGTGTATTAACGTATTCTAGCATACAAATAGCAGAAAAGTACAAATGTACAAACATATGGAAATCACATAACTCTTCCATTTCTCATACCAAATTGTAATGAAACACTGTCACAAGAGTAATGAGATGCAATCCAATCAGCCAGGAGAAACTATTATTGGAAAATAGGTAGTCAGGTCTAAAAAAACTTCATATATGTGTTTTCCTACTGCACTTTTGTTTGTGCTGCATGAGACGTGGGTATGTTTGCAGACTCAGGGTCATAGAATGAAAGTGTCCACTTACACTCTTTCAACAGCTGAAAAACTTGATTAATATCTGATTATCTAAAAATAAAAATTTAGCAAAGTGTGCCTTGGCAGTGAGTAGCACATATTTGCAGATGTGTGAGTGGAAGGGAAAGAGAGAGAGTCTCACAGACATCTTTCCTCTTGCTTGTGGTGTAGCTCCCCAGCGTGTCATTGACTAATCACAGAAGAGAAGAGTAATGGGATAGGAGGGAGGTATTTGGCTATGGTAATGATAAAAGATGGAAACACCAGTGAATGCAGCAACAAAGCAATGGACTTTGACCTGTGCTAGCTGGAAAATAAAGTCACAATTTTTTTAAAAAAAGTGGGATCCGGGCCAGAATCTTCACAGGGCTGTCCTATGCTCCCACATTTTTTTTAGTTTAACAGCTGGCCACACTGCACTTGAAAAGCTTCCCTATTAAAACTATACAACTTTACAAAATAGGTGCTTGGTGCAGGAATATACTTCAAATTTTTAGACAGTGCTTTAATAAAAGTCAGTGTCAAGCATCCACTTTGGCCAGCAAGCAAGAACAACACCACTGACAGAAGAATTACCAATATACAAGTTCTGCCTGGTACATATGACCCATCATACGTCACTGATGGTTTTAGATTAACATCTACACTTCACTTTCTAAAGGCATGGAAGTGAAGAGATACAAAGAGATGCTTGCAGCACCCACCCTGTTACTCCAAAGAATGTGATTGTTAACGGGGAATTACTGACCAGAAGTTATCGCTCCTTTTCTTCCTCCTGCTTTTTCAACAACTTACAGCAGCTTTTCTGCCAAACAGCAGCTCTAAACTAATTAATATACTACAGGCTATTGTCCATGGTATCTAGAAGAAAAAGCCCATTAGCACGCTACCTTCATCACCAGGACTTCTTTACCCCTGGGAATTTAAACCTGGCACAACTAGGGAAAGAAAAAGTTCTTGTAGCTTGGGAAAATAGTTTTAGCCCTTTGTGATAACTTAAGTATGCTCCTGAAAATGCACTCAGAACATCCACATAGGATGTAGAATTCTTGACTTTTTAATGCATGGCTTTGAAATTAATGATAAAGGACCTTATCCTGCAAGATGCTCTCTGAAACCTGTGCTGATAATTAATGACATGATGAGGAAACAAGCTTCACCTCTGACAGTAAAGGAGAGGTTCCTTTTGCTTGATTACAGCGTTCAAGTTTTAACAGGGTAATAAATGGTGTTGGCTGAAAAAAGCAGCCTCAGCTGAGATGCTGAGAAAATATCAGCAAAATTAGTGTGCCTGACAGTTTCACCAGCAGCACCTGAAAAGGATTATTGGTGTGACATGAGTTTGGCTCTCTTCTTTAGCCTGATGCATTAGGTTTGCTAAACTTCTCTTTCTGGGATCAACATAGATAGGTTTTTGGCTTCAACTGAGGATACAGGGCTGTTTAGTACCCAAAAGCGTGTCCACTTTGTGGTGGTCCCCGCTGCCTTTAGAAGTGACAGAATGATCTGAATTCAGCCATATGGGGATGCATGCTTTTCAGGAATGGAGCAAAGAAAGCTCTGCTCTCTTAGAAACACTGCTCTCTGGCATACAATTTAGCTTTTTCCATATGAAGGCTATAAGAAGAAAAATCAGGTCTAAGGATCAAGCTGACAACTACTCAGACCCATCCTGTGACCCCACCTGCAGGGCTACTAGTGACTCCAGGGTACGCAGCCACTGTTACATACCAGGGTACGCCTTCCTCTTTTTTTGTGGAGTCAACCATTTAATATGGCATTTGTGCAGCAAGTGCAACCTATCTCCCCCTCAGACTCAATGACGAATTAAAAAAAAAATCTTTCCCGGGGTATAATGTATTTGGAAACAAAATTGACCTTAGAGAATTTTGATATTGAGGATTTTGTTGTGGAAAAAACCTAGAAGCTCATGGTTGTCAGTCTACTGTTTTGCTGTGTACTTGCTGCCATCTCAGTTTCTAACCTCAGCCAGTGGATTATTATATATTGGAGCTGAAGTCAGATATAAAGATATATGGTAAATGAAGTTCTTCACCGTTCTTCAAGGCTGATGATGCTATTCAGCTATGTAATATTATGCCCTTTATTGCTCACCAGGCTTTCTTTGATGGCTATAGCTATAGGTAACAAAACATTAAAGAGGAAATTGGTATTCATTTGTTTTGCATAACTACTCAGTACACAGTTTTTCTGCATGAATATGCTGTGCTTCAGTTCTTAGTTCAATCTCTATTTAAATGAAAGCTTTAACAGAAAACTTACATGAGTTATTAACATAAATTGTTTATGGCAATTTTAGATTTAACTTGGTAGGCTGCTTTATAAACCCTGAACTTGATTGAAAGACCTATATAGCAGTTAAGATTTCCTAACAGGTTCTTTGTAACGCATAACCTGCCTCAATTACTTTAGCCATTAAAGACTATAATTTTTATGGGGAAAGATTAAAGATTACTTGTGAAAAGGAAATAGACATTTTAAAAAATTATATCTGTTTGCACACTGACTTTACTTCTTATCAATATACCTGAATATTTCACCCCTTTGCCAATGTGTTTAATAGGAAACTTCCCCTTCAGTGTTTTAAAGGTCTCTTCAGAAAAATATTCACCAATATTTTTGTACATTCATCAAATGCTTTTGAAAGCATTACTTTGAGCTCCTACAACACCAAGGTAGCACAGCAGGAGAATTTAGACACAGAGAGTAGATCATGCAGTCTAATGACTTTCTGGAGGCTTAACATGCCAGTGACCTGGACCTGCCTGAACAGTAAAGCTCCCAGAACACTTTCTGTAAAAGAATAATAACTTGCCCTGGATCTTTTTTTTGGTCTGTGAATAGCATATTGTGCATAAGCTGTCTTTTCTTCTTCAGCTCAGAGACAGGTGTAACAATAGTGTTATAAATTATTTGCAAACAGGTAGCACATAGAGTTAGACATACAAGCACATAATGAAGATTTTTACCATGAAAAAATTTGGAGATGCATAGCTTGAAAAGCATCAGAACTTCCTTAGAATGAAAAATCTACTTTTTCTAATGGCAAAATATGCAGATATATGCAGATATAAACTAATCAAGTTTTCTGTAAATTAGAGCTTTTTGCTAGGTGACTTTTGCAAGGGAAAAAAAAAAGAGTTCATACAAAATAAAGCTAACAGGAGTTGTTGAACTCTGCCGTAAGTTTTTTAGGTCTATGGTATATCTGAACACTTCCAACTCAAAAAACCAGTGTGCATAATTACATTTGAAAATTTATCATTTACATTTTAATCCTTTGAATGCTTGAAAGTTTTTTCTCTAGTATACACGGACAGAACTTCATTGAAGCAGTCATTGATTTCCAATATTGTATCAAGATCTGCTAACTGTGAGGTACACACTACTGAATTCTGCAATAGTATTGGAAACACTGACAACTTAAATATGATGTAGAATTTATTATTGATCTGAATAGATTTGGAATTTTTATTAATAATGTTACAGTATTAATCAGTGATTTTTACAGATACAATTCATATGCTCAGTGAACTTTCTGTTATACAGGCCATCCAAGCATCTGATTAGTGAATGCTCCATTTCCCTGGTAACCGTATGCCCTACTTGCTGTCATTGAGTCTTCCAGAGGAACCATATTACACTGTTGCATCAGCCAAATATAATATAACTACACTTGAGAACACAAGGCTTGTTGGTTAAAACAAAGCAGAAAGATATTATTTGGGCCTGTCTAAAAATACAGAACTTAAACTTAGGAATGTCTTGAAGCCACAGGTGCATCTAATTCTAGATAATGGATATCAGCATCTCCAGACAGTGTATCTCATTTTGAATGATGATTCATTCAAATAAATGACGCTCCCATTTATGCCAATAAGACTTTTACAGTCATATTTGAGGATAGTTCAGGGCTGAGTTGTTAACAGAAGTTGAAGCAGTTGTGGAAAATGGCCATAACAGTTGTCCACCCTAGATTCACAGACAGAGGACATGAGTTTGTATCTGCCTCCAAGCCTGTTAACTGGGGCTTCCAATTACAACATGACCTGATCTTCCTTTACTTTTTCTATACCTGTCCCTAGACAGATTAATGGCATAAATGAGTAAGATCAGTGTTAAAACTGGCTATAAAACCAAAATGCTGAACAAGATGCACAAATCCTTTGCTTGGAAAATGGAAATCACCCTGTTAAACTAGCTTTACTTCTAATTGGTTTGTCTGTGACAGAAGTTAGTTATAAGAACAGTTGGAAGCAATCACATGCATAGAAGGACATTCAGTTCATACTTCAAGCTCTGGATCAACTTGCATTTAAGCTAGAGGAAAAATTTGGTTTTAGTGAAACTAGAGCCGAGTCTTAAATTGTCTGAGTTCTATGGAATTAAATGGATTTGTACCTCCCTGAGGGAGCTGTGAATTTCTTTGTAGGAAAACACTGAAGTTATTCATCCACTGCCTATTAGGTCAGTTATACCTCTATGTCCGCTTTTGTCAATGCTAGAATGGGATGCAAAGGAGAGGAATGGAGCCCAGTGATCCTAGGAAGGAGGTTAGTTTCCAAAACTGGGTAAACACAGCTCAATCATTCTTAAAGCTGGTATAAGACTTGTGAATTCCAGTGGAAGTTGGACGAGGATTTATTCCTTGAAGCATGGGAGATTACAACTGTAAGCAATGAGTTTTATTTTCTATAACCATGGGTGTGGTCATATTGTCTTTTTTATATAGCTTTTATTACTCCAGTCACTTGGCCTTAAAACAATACAATACATTTTTCACTGGGAGTTGTACACTGAGTCACCCTAAGTTGCCCTGAATAATCACCCAGGCCCTTTATGGTTCAACAAATGAAGGTAATTTCTGTTGTCATGGTACCTCTCTAATCACTAAAGCAGAATGAAAACTTTGATTAAAAAGAAAAAAAAAAGAAAATTGTATTTTAAACACACTGCTAGATATTTAAATTTTTGAATGCCTGTTATTTAAAAAAATAAAGTATAAATCATCTATTGTTAAGAAATAGGGGATTACTCTTGCAGAATGCTTTTGCCTTCAGTATTCCTCAAGGACAAGACTACGTATTTAAGTAGAGTCATGTTGTTAAAAATATCTGGGAGTATGCATATGCTGAAATCTGCCTGTAGTGCTCAAAAGTACAGTTTTTATAATTTGGACAGAAGAACAGCTTGCCCATTTTAGAATGAAATGAGGAAAACAGTTAAGAAAGGTCAGTCATCTAAGTGGGAAAAGGAAGATATTTCAAATTCTAATCTGTATAAATTCATAATTCAAATACTTTAAGAAACTTTGTGTCAGTAGATTATTTTACATTGACCATGCCTGTAATCAAATGTTTATTTAATAGCACAGTGAATTATCCCTGAAATCAAAAGCAGGTGATCCTAGTCTCTGGGCTGCAGTTATCAGAAGCATCAGCAACAATTAACATTAAGAGCCAGATCCACTTAGGAATTGAGTCACCTAGATGTCTTCTGCACTCTCCCATTAAAGGTGTACTGTTGTGTAGAAAGAATATATGTAATTCACTGGGCAGATGAAGAGCAAGAATAGAGCCGCACTAGAGCACTTGCTAATGGCTAACACACTCTCCTGAAAGGAAGGCAGACAGGAAGCCGATAAAGTTTGGAGAAAAGGATGGGGAGTGGAGGTAAAACTGGACACCCACGTAATGAAACTAAACCTAGCATTCCAGGGCTCAGCACTTTTCTTTCTAAGTTGTGATGTAAATGCAGAAGTAAGGGCCATCATTTCTACAGGGAGAAAAACAGCCTTGGTAAGCTCATGATCAGAGTGGTCGCAGACCCAGGAATATACCTATACCTTGAAGCCTGAATGTACTTACTGCCTGCAGCATCTCAGTGCCAACGCGCCCCTGTGCCCTACTAGATAACCTACTCCTTTTTTTTCTGTGGGAAGCCTACCTTCCTAGCACTGGGTTCCCACTCCATACCAGGTATCCTGAGTAACTTTTGTGTGCAAGTCCATTACAGGATGAAATGGTTAGTACACTTAATTTTTTTCTCAACATTTCATAGCTGCCTTTCTACTGAAAAAAATTAGTAAGGTTTATTTCTTTTATTCAGAATTCTGTTTTGCCATTTCCAGTATCAAGTGTCAGTAATACTGAAGTGACTCATAATTGTATTTGAAAGCAGGCAATGAAACTCCTGTTCAGTGCATGTCTGCGAGCAACCCTGGCTGACCTGAATCCTCATTATGATGATCCCCTTTTTTCTAAGTAGCAGAGAATGAGTATTACTAAGTGGGCTTCATGTCACCTCCATAGAAAGGGCCAGTACAGCCACAGAGTCTGATGCTGTTTCACTCTAGGACTGTTGACAAGAACTCTCTGTGCTGCTGGATAATGAATGCACTCCTATGACTTGAACCACAATATATGCAGTCATGCACATCCAGGAATTCTTCAGTATCTACAGACCTACTCTTTGAAAACTAACATACTGTAAGGCCTCATCAAGGGGGTTATTATGATTAAACAGTGACAGAATAAAACCCCAAGCAACTGATCAATGCCCAAACTCTCACCAGCAGAAGGTGTTTGGTACAAAGGAGCAGACCCTCTGCAAGGACAGCCTTGGCTTTCTGCATCTCCCAGGATCTACACTGGGGATCACTTAGGTATTTTGATTTAGGCAGAGCATGTCTAGTTCCCATAGAGCAGGGAGAAACCCTGAGGACATTTTACTGGAAAATATTTTTTATTGATTTACCATACAAAATTGAATTAATAGGGCAATGATAAAATGGCTGCAGTGTCATCTTGCTGTTCTCAAAGGAAAGGTTGCTTATTATGTCAGGAGATTATCTATAGCACTTAGGAAAAAATAAGCGGGATTATAATTGAGAGATCAATCTGTAAAAGCAGGACTCACTACTTGGAAAATATATAGGTATTATATATGTATGCCTATTTGTTACTATTCAGAGTTTAAGTAGGCACTTGGGCTTTCACATGGAGTAATACTTGGATCTCTTTCATCTCTCTTCTTCTACATGTATGAGAGAGAGGGTTAAGTTTCTTCAGTTTCAAAACCTCTTAAGTTATTCAGCCATGTCCAATGTTTTAATTAAAATGTGCATGGCATCTTTTCCAGCACTGCAATTTATTTTCTACTAGCAGAAATTAATTTAAAATAATCTCTACAAAGGAAGATAGCAAAATCTGCTAAATAATACATTAAGCAATCTCACACACCCAGAGTAAATCCCCCTTCTTCCAAATTTGCTCCAAGTTCTTTTACTTTTCACTCTTTCATTTACTTTTTCAAGAAAGCCTAACACTGGCTGTCTCTTGTGATTGAATGTAAAACATCTGAGTCCAGACATTCATCAAACCATCATCTGAACACAAAATGTGCAGGTCTGAGAAACATGCTGTGGGTAGAGTGGAGGACAGGTACGAGAGAACTACAAAGATAAATAAAACCTGAAGAGAAACAAACAGATGTTAAGGAAAAACCAATTGTGTTGCCGCAGTATAAACAAACATATTTTCTCCAACAGATGCTTACATGCAACTTGCTTTGTAGCAGGAACTGAGGAACAGAATTTGCACCCAAAAACCTGCCTGCTCAGCTCAAAAGCTCTTACAGGTTTGGAATCAGAGAATGGCATAGAAATGAAACTACCAGTTATACCAGTTGTATACTAAATTGTGTATAGCCAATGCACCAAATAAGAGACAGCTGAAGCAAACTGGGATAGCAGAGAGCATAGACCAAAATGTATTTTCATAAACCATTGCTTGAATCATTTAAAGTGATTTATATACACCAAAAGTAAACTGCTTCAAACTAATCTATGAACAGAAAAACAGACTAAATGTCAGTAAAAATGTTTAATGGAAATAATTTAACCACAAAAATTCCTTTGATCTACATAGCAAAAGGCTTGTTTCAATGCATCAGTGAATGCAAGAAGAATGTCCTCCATAATGTAATCAATGGCTGGAGCTGGGGGTTCATGTTGGTCATTAACACACATTCAGTGCACTTGGACCAGCAAATGTCCATTCTTTACATTGGTATAATACCAATTCAATGTAAGCATTCCTGATTGCTTCAAATGCATCAGGTCATGTGCTGTATTCATTATGTACTGAATATCAGCCAAATATTCTTCAGCTGAAGCAGACATAAATGTGAAGTAATTCTACTGAAGCTTTTCAGAATACTGTGGACTTGAGATTGTAGAGAAAACTAAAAGTTAGGCCTGCATCTATAAAAAATTGTAACTATTGCCTTGAAGATTTTTCTTGACTGGAAAGAATGATTGCTAGTCAAACTTAATCTTAACACAATCTTCTTCCTAAGCAAGTAAATCTGTCCACTGAAATCCAACTTTGCCTACACTCCTGAAACATGTTCAGTTGTAATCAAACAAGAGATGTTACACTGAATTTCCACTTGGAAAAGGATTCCATTTAGACAGTGTGTCTTAGATAGACTGTCCTAAAGATAACCTGACTTGTTATCTTCAATAAAGCGACAAGCCCTAGTATTTCATCAGATATTATATAGCCCAAAAGAAATTTTCTGAAACTTTTATGAGATGTCAGTGCACGTTTGTGCAAAATTTGCAGGCAATCACTGAACTTTAAGACATATCTATCTGCTGCCTAACTTTTTATTTTTCCAAGAGTACTTTTTATTACTTTTTTATGACAAAAGGCTAAAGCCAATTCAGAACTGTAGTGTCTTTGGGCTTCCCTCAATACTGATTTAGTGTTTGCTGGTTATGGTTTACTTCCTTAATATTAAGATATTAAAAGACTAGAATTCTGATTTGCTTGATTTCTGTTAATTTTTTTCTTCACTAATTAAATTATTAATATGTATTTTGCAATCTACAGAGAGTTTAAATGTATACAAGATAAGCTAATAAATAAAAAAGGTCTTCCTTTACTAGGACTAGCTAGAGGGGCATACCTTGACTTACAGTTAACTGGCACTTCAAAAACCTGAAAAAATAGATTATTTCATATCAGGTATTCTGCAGAGTTCACAACAACTGAACACACTTAACCACACTAAACTGGCTACTTAAAATGGCTAGTCTGAGTTCATCTAAAAATTCTTTTAAAAAAAAATCTCTAATTCCGGAAGGTAGACATACCTTTCTATGGGTTGTGATAGCTGAAACCTCTCTGGGTATTGGTGAAGAATACAGTTGCCCCTGTTGGGCAGTTCGCTTTGAGATTGTTTTTCATATGCTACCAGCCACACTTTTTTTGATGTATTTTGTATGGATTTTTCCTGTGTTGAAGCAAAATGAGAGAAAAGCCCTTTGATCTCTCACCACAGCACCCGCTGAGCAGTCCAACTTAGGAAAAAACCCTTTATCACACATCCTCTTTGCCACACACGGCCTCTTCACTGTGGCTCAGACAGATTAAAAATTAAGTGCAGTCTTTTGGATGCTAGGAGCAGTATACCTTCCCACCACATCCTGAGTCGCACACCATATGCTTCATGCTTATTCTTCTTATTTATGTATTTGCACCTGTGCACTTACAGGTTAAACAACTGTGTTTTGGTCAAAGTGAGGATGTCTTAACCATGCCTCAACTTTAAACTTCTGATTCCTTTCTTCAGGTAACTTGCCTTAGATGTGAATTCTTGTCAAAACACAGATACTTCAGTGGAGCCGACAGGTCTGCTCAGCTGCAGATGAGCCACAGTTCTCAAGAGCCCTTCTGTTAAAGGATTGAACCAAGCTGGACAGTGCTTATAGAGCAAAGATTTCTAGCCTTTTGTTGTCTCCTTACCCCTTGCTTTCCTTAAGGCTCCACTTACTTCCCCATCAAAAAAAAAATTATATTTTCAGAGAAAATTAGTTGTTAAGACAGAGGATTGGCAGCTGCAGAGCTTCAGAGCTCTCTGCAGAATCCAGCTGCGCAAGTAGCCGCATTGCAGGCATCACCTTTCACATCTCTACTGTGTATCATCTTCCAAACTGGAAGATCTGTGTCTAAGTGGGAGGAGATGGAGAAAGGTGGTTCATTTTTCATGCACATTTACTCCTTTAGCTTTAAATGTTGTCAAATATAAATGCTTAATGTTATGCACATCTGTTCTGTAGAAACTGGGAAAGCGTGACACTTTGCAAGCCCCTAACACCACAAGTGACTTGTTTATTAAATTGAATTTCTGTCAAATTTATGCCTGTAATCTGAAGGATAAAATTTTAACATTTTGTCAATGGTCTCAGTCTTTGGCGTTACATGTTTTTTGTATATACTGTGTATTACACATAAATGTGTCTGTGCTGATTTTTCCCTAGAGATTGGAACAACGATTCCCGAAAACTGTTGGCTTAAAAACAAAGAAAATACTGCAGCTGAAGCTACTCTGCAACACTGACTCCTCTTTCAGGGATGCCTCAGTCATGTGCTTCCTCAGGACAATACTAAAGAGATAATAAATATAGTCAAACATTTTGACAAACAGATTAGTTTATTTGTTTTCTTGTGAAGAATAGGGCTTTGTTTTCAAAGGAATAAGAAATTAACTGCCTTTTTTAGAACTTTTGCAAAAGCAAGCAGGTTTTTTTAAATATGCTTCTCAAGTGCTGTACTTTAGGAAGTCTTCTTTTCCTAAGGGAAAGCCTTTTTGCATAGCAACAAAGTGAAACAGAATATGAAATGCCTCATCTAGTAGTATTAGCCAAGGAACGTGCAGTGGAAAAAAACAGTTCAAACATTGCTGAGCGTATTATATTTGAAAACATTTTTACAAAGTATGCAGTGCAGATGTGGTGGTACAGTAATGAAGAATGATTAGCCATACTTCTCATTAGTTTTTTTTCCCCTACATTAGAAGCAACAGTTTATCATATCAATGTGGTTTTTTTTTTTAGGTAAACCCTGAATAATGTTTATTACTTGCATTATTTAAAACAAGTTTCTTTTAGCTTATATAAATAAGAATTATCTAAAAATCAGTGAAGTGAACAAGAAAGAATGAAAGCATGATTTTTTCAAAGACACTAGCAGAGAAAAGTGATAGTTTGTTCATAAGAAACGGTATATGGAAATTACCACTATATTTGTGCTTTTGCTCCACAGCATCTTAAGCATATCTATTCTGCTCTTTTTTCCCCCTCTTTCGTCATTGTTTATATACATATTTACACAATTCACTCCCAGAATTTAGCATTAACACAAATCCCAAGTCTCAACTTACCTCGGCTTCTCCATGAAATCTATTTTATTATCCAAAGTATAAATAATTTACAACATCAATATTTTCCTGTTAGTAATAAAACGTGTATACATCAATTGATCTCTCTTTTATGGTGGTAATATTTCTCATATCAATCTACATGCACCGAGAAAAATGTAAATCCAATATGATCATATTTCAGTAAAGAGTTTGGAGCTTCCTGGTAGTCCCTGAAGTCCGCTTTTCAACTGAACACTGCTAAACTGCGTTGAGTTAAAACAAAAAAGTCTTCCCTGTCTATAATTTCTACATATATTAAAGGATTTATATTCAAAGCAAAATATGCTTCCTTAGAAAAAATGCAAAAAAGATGAGTCAAATGAGAAAGAAGCATCATGTTAAATGATGTGACTGGCCTGAAGTAGTTAAGACTATAATTTTAAAAGGCTTTTAGCATCTGCAATGTCTAAAAAGACTAAGACGTAACCTTACAATGATAATCCTTAAAGGAATCCCATATCCCTTTAAAATGGCAAAATTATGTCTGTTGACTGTTACATGTTTACCTTATGAGAGCTGACATTAACTAAAATATCTGAAGAACGTTTCTCTTAATTATGCTTTTTTACAAACTAATCCTGCACATGAACTAAAAGCTTTGTCATTAGCTTCAGACAATACAAGATTAAGCCATTAAATGTTATTGTATTTTACTTCCAGTGTCCCCTTCCCCTTTAATCCTGCAATACTCAAGTTATTCCTACATACTGGATAATTAATGTAAATGGCCACAGGATGTTCTAAAAGATTTATTACAGTGCCTATTCTAAGCACATACCTTTCATTTTCTCTCAATACCTAAACATTCTGGCCTATATTCTTATGGAAATTGTAGGGGATTAGTCTAGCAGTGTTTTGCTGAAACTGGTCTAAATCCACACGCAATAGAAGATTTGCAGCTAGAGAAGGTTTACATCTTATGCTCATACCCAACACATAAGAGCATCAGCCATCTAAAGCACACCAAAACACTGGTGATACATTGCCAAACTCTCAACAACCATCTTACTTCCTCTCATGCACTTAAGTGCCTAAGTGCAAGTGCATTCTTTCATCTTTTCATACTGTTTTATCCCCCATCACCCAAGCTCACTGCCCTCAGGGGCGAGCCGACCAATATGTACCTCCCCAATCTGAAAGTCATTGACTTGCATTTAGCTCCCAAGTCTGTTGCTGCTGTCTCAGATCTGGAGAAGGATTTGTGTGCATGAGAGTTTGTCTGATAAAAACTTGTTACTGCTATGCACGGTCCTTCTCTCACATGCCATTAGCATGCAATACTTGTGTTGATTTAGAACTTCCTTCTACTTCAAATATGATTTTCACGGTTCTGCTAGCAGTCTAGTCATTTCTTTACCTGCTGTATAGAAGCATTGTCCTGCCTGTTACATTTGTCATTCAGCAGTGTTCACTTCAAGAAATTGAATAGAATTCTTTGTTTCCAGTCTCCAGTGGCCAGACAGCCACTAGAAATTTTCAGCAGGACTTTCCTGGCAGGTTTGCACTAGAATAATATAAAGGTGTACATAAATCATCCACTCAGCTCTAAGTGATTTTGTTTAGAGCTGATTAGCCAAAAGCAGAGGTTAAAAGTTACAGTAAACAACTTTCAGACTGTCTGGTCTGAGTTAAAGACAATTAGGTAAAAGTCACTACAGAGGAGATGATACTTTCTTGTATCTAATCTAAATATCTAATGAATAAGAATATTATGTCTACTAAAAAATGACCTGATTGCACTGTAGAAAACTCCTCCTCCCAATCACCTGTGTCTATCCACATGTTTCTGTTGTCAGTCAGGACTAATCTCTAGGGCAGATGTTTTTTAGTTTTTTGCTATATGTTTATCTCAGTACTAGCACAAGGTAGCTAATAGTAAGAATAATTGACAAACTATTCTTTTAATCTGAAACATAACATATTATTTCTGAGTCAAAAATTCCTAGGACTTTTTCTATATAAAAACTGTCATATGCTAAGAGATATGGTTTTTTTCTTTTAACTGGAGGTATCAGCTGCCATATTTTTGTTAGTGTTCAACCACAGAAGTCTGGTCAGCCAGCATATCTGACTGCCAAGGAATTCATCTAATTCTGTGTTCTTCTAGGATTCAGTTATTTTGTTGCCTTTAGCCAGAGCTGAACTTTTTTACTTCAAAGACCTTGATATTTGGTAGGTACTAAGTGCTTTTGGTTAATACAATCAGTAGTTTTTAGCCTTGGAGATACCTTTGGCTTTGCAGACTATGATCTAAAGTATCCAGGGAAGGGGGAAGACTGTGGTGACAGCTATAATTCTAAGACTGACCTCATGTAGGCTTCATTATTAGACATTTCCGAGAACCAAGAGGAAAAGTAGTAGGCGAGCTGTTCACACACAGTAAAAATGCTTCATCAGCATCCATTGGCTAAAATGTAGAAAGATAAATGTTTTCTTTTGTAAAGATTGGCCACCTTCCAGTCTGCTGTTGCCCAAAACATATTTCATTGATCCAAGTTAATGAAAAGCATAGCATGTATCAGAGTTGAACACTATTTGGAAAAAATATGCCAACCTATTCTAAAAATCAAAATTGATCCTAAACCCAAATCTATGAGAATTTTTTACAGACACTCTGGTGAGCTCTTTCTTAGCAGCTGATGATGAAATTGAAATAATTCATGCAGTGGTTTTGAGCTGAATTCTTTGGAGCATGAGTTTCCTTTAGGGTAGCTTTCATATGGCATGGTAGAGATGGGAACTACCCTGAAGTCTTGTCTGGACAGATCTGTAGCTTGGCAGAGTCCTCAAGACACTGCACCATTCAAATTGTAGGTATTTCCTGAAGCACTCACCCCACATTTAGGCACCTATTGCCTTCTGGAATCCAAAGCCTCCTGGTAAACACCCAGGCTACATATATAATGTATAGACCAACTAAGAATGAGAGATACAAGACCAGCAGAAAGCTATGCCAATAGCAAATGTTAAAAGGAAACTAAGGAGGTATTTTAAATTACTTTTTTCCTTTGGGACTTGAAACATGACTTTGCACTTCATCTGTACCCAGCTGGAATACGATTACCACTTCAGCAGAAAAGAGTGCACAATGTACAGATCTTCACTACACTTCTGAATTGCTGCCTGGTTGAGTCAGAGAATTGGGGAGGTTTAACCAGTTCTGTAACAGGATTCACATTATCTCCTACATTTTCTGCTACACTCACAGTAGCTCAGAAGCAGTGGTGAATTTGTCTGGTTTTGGTTAAGATGGTATTTTTCACCCCCTAAAGAAGCAGTACCCTTTCTTGAAGATCAGGCTAATTTGAAGTTGTGACCTATGTAACTTTCTTAACATTTTTGAAGAATTACCATTCTGCATAGAAGTCTGATGAATGAATTTGAAGACCTCTGTCCCTTGGGCACATACAGTAGACTATGTCCATCATTTCTTTAAAAAAATATGCTGCAATATTTTTCAGTACAAAGCAGTGCACAACACACAAAGCTTATTACTATTTTCATGATTCATTTGAAGCAGAATGCCTCTTGTGCAGTGTAGGGAGCTAAATTGTGCATATCCATCCTTTTAAATATCAAAAATCCTGCACACAATTACTCTTTCAATCCTATTATCATCACTAATACGAATTCACCAGTGAATGGCTACGGATGGCTATTTTGGCATAAAATTGAAATTTTATAACTTTACCTTACAATAATATGAATAATTGTAGAGAATATAACATGTGAGCAAAATATGATGAAAAATATGATTTATGGTCTTTATGAAATGTTCCTCTTCATCTGCACCTCCCAGATGTCTCAAAACTGACACTTTATACATCAGTGCTTGCAACAGCACATGCCATGTAATAAAATGTGCTAACTAAAACCATTTCCTGGTATAACCTGTGGTTTCAGTTTGTCCTTTGCTGTCTCCAAAGTTATTCTCTGCTTGATCTCAGCCCAAAGGTGACTTTCTCACAGGAAGCTTGGAAGAGAGTTCTGCATCTTATTTGTGCTGAACTGCACGGGGAGAAAAATCCACCCACCCCTATCTAAAGCTTCATGGTTTTGTTCAAATTAATGTTTTAAAAGGCTTAAATTTCAAGATTTCATAATCTGAAGCCTCAGAGGGGAAAAATAAATCAAGTCAAGTCTTGAGAAGGGTTTCATGGCCTGATCTGCAAGTATGTGAGGTTGGTGATTGTTCACTGACAGGACTGGAGAACATTTTCTGCTTCCCTGGCTGCCCCCGCTGTCCAGAGCACATGCACAGAGGGATTCTTTGAATTGTCTTAGACACAGCCATAAGGATCTTCTAACTACCGGGGATGATATGAGCCAGCAGCTATGTGGGACTTACCTTTCTGTCTTCCTGGGCTTCCTCCTAATGTTCCATACTTCAGGAAGCATGGGCAGGCTACGCTCACTAGGTGTGCGTGGGCTAGGGCAGCAGGGACATAAGGCTTTCATACCCATGAGTCTGATTCCTCTAACTGAAAACTAGAATCTCCTCTGACATTGCTCATTAAGGCATTCAGAAAATTAGTAATGCCATAGATCCCTACAACAGGTCTTAGATTATCAGTCCTATTAATTGACCGAACACTTAACAGGGTCCTTTTCTTTGGCATTTGGAGGAGTCCTGCATGCATTCTGTCCTGGGTTGCAAGTTTAGAATCATAGAATCATTTAGGTTGGAAAAGACCTTTAAGATCATTGAGTTCAACTGTTAACCTAACACTGCCAAGTCCACCACTAAATCATGTCCCTAAGCAGCATGTCTACAATATGTCTTTTAAATACCTCCAGGGATGGTGACTCAACCACTTCCCTGGGCAGCCTGTTCCAATGCTTGATAAACCTTTCAGTGAAGAAATTTTTCCTAATATCCAATCTAAACCTCCCCTGGCACAACTTGAGGCTGTTTCCTCTTATTCTATCACTTGTTACTTGGGAAAAGAGACCAACACCCACCTCGCTACCCAAGATAGGTAGTTGTAGAGAGCCATAGGGTCTCCCCTGAGCCTCCTTTTCTCCAGGCTAAACAACCCCAGTTCCCTCAGCTGTTTCTCATAAGACTTGTTCTCTGACAGTTCACCAGCTTTGTTGCCCTTCTTTGGACACGGTCAAGCACCTCAATGTCTGTCTTGTAGTGAGGGGCCCAAAACTGAACACAGTATTCCAGGTGCGGCCTCACCAGTGCCGAGTACAGGGGGACGATCACTTCCCTAGTCCTGCTGGCCACACTATTTCTGATACAAGCCAGGATGTCATTGGCCTTCATGGCCACCTGGGCACACTGCTGGCTCATATTCAGCCAGCTGTCAACCAACACCCCCAGGTCCTTTTCCGCTGGGCAGCTTTCCAGCCACTCTTCCCCAAGCCTGTAGCATTGCATGGGGTTGTTGTGACCCAAGTGCAGGACCCAGCACTTGACCTTGTAGAACCTCATACAGTCAGCCTCAGCCTATCAATCCAGCCCATCCAGATTCCTCTAGAACCTTCCTACCCTCAAGCAGATCAACTCTCCCACCCAGCTTGGTGTCATCCGCAAACTTACTGAGGGTGCACTTGACCCCCTCATCCAGATCATTGATAAAAATATTAAACAGAACTGGCCCCAATACTGAGCCCTGGGGAACACCACTTGTTTGACTGAGTCAACTTAAACTGAGATCAGTGTAGTTGCCATCTGCTCTGAACTTACATCCTTTAATGTTTTCACATGCCATGAGACACAAAAGCTTGTTGATTTGCAGATATTTCAATAAATCAGTTCTGCAGAAGAAGACTCATTTGCTGAAGGAGCATTAATGCTGTAGAAAATAATTAGTTAACCATTTTTCCTGGCAGCTGCTCAATACAAAGATGCATAAAGATATTTATACCTTTTTAGAATGTATCACTCTTACTAGGACAATGAGAAAGTTTCCTAATGTCTGATAGATAGGAAGAAAATAAGTGTTATTGGGTTTACTCTGCAAGCCATTCCCTGAAAACTTTGCTTTGATGCATTACTGATCAAAGCAATACTGATAGAAGGAGTTAGTAACAGCTGCAAAATAGGTGGAGAGAAAGACTAGCTGCAGCTGGTAAAGTTGCCATTACACTTATTTTAAGCAGTTATGTTGTAGAACTACCCTGGCAGTTTGAAAGGGGTAGGAGACTCGTTTACATCAGATTACCAGAACCTGTGAAGTTCTTTATCTTTGGAAGTGAAGAATTCCACATGCATTTTTATAGTTGCTACTTTAGCACCGTATACAGTCACCATATAAGCTTCTCAGAAAAACCCAAAATAACCTACTTGGAAATTAGTGCCTTGACATTAAAGAATTTGAATTTTTTTTTAAATCAAGAAAAACATGCAGAAAAAGTCAAACTGAGAAGACTTTGTGCTAGGACTGCTTCAAAGCAGTGAGGCTAAAATCTTCTGTAAAGAAACTCACAGTATACTCCCTACCTCCTCTAAAACACCTCCTGAGCATGTGCAGGAGGGCTTCTGTGCCAGGGAGCAGAGCTGCTCCGTGGGGCTGGGAGCGGATGAGCTGGGAGCTGAGGGCAACCTCAGCACAGGCTGGGCTTTCACTCACCAGGGTGTGCAGCATCTGAGTTGGGTGCTGAAAGACAGGTCCATTGACAGCCCCAGGCACAGTGATGGGACAGTCCAGGTCCAGCCAGGAGCAGCACAGAAGACAAGGGTACATGGTGGGTCCAAGGTCCAGCCAGGAAGGAGGCAGAGCTAGAGACAAGTATACCTACACCGCAGCTCAGGAAGGGAAGGGGTAGCAGTCCTGAGCTTAAATGGTGCCCCAGGCCTATGGGCAGAGGGTGCATGGGTGGGGGTCCCAGGTGAGGCTGCTCAGGGCAATTAGGGCCCTCTTGGTGCCCTCTGGGCCCTGCCAGTGCTGTTGGGCAGCTTGGTCTTCCTTCCTGCAGGCTGGTGCTGAGTTTCCCTCCCACCTCCAGGAAATAAAGTGAGGATTTGCCCAAAATATTTTTCAGAGTGTGCAGTAAAAAGCATTAAGCCAGAAACTTTTACCTCACAGGTAGATAGCTTTTTCTAGTTGCCCACCTGAATATGTCACCTTCTTCAGCTGTCAGTCACTTTCCACCAGAACTGATGGTATCCAAGTGGCAGTTACTGTTGACAGGTAAGTCCCAAGGTAAAAACTTCATGGTTTTTTGATTATTCTGTCTCTGCACATGGCTGCACCTGGTCCCCGCTGCTGGTCTACAGGCGCACAAGTCATCTTTAATAGACTTACCCTTGCAACACTCATTTAAAAAAAAGAAATGCTACTGATCTCTGGGAAAAGTTCAGATTGGTTTATTACCCACATAAGGTCCTACAGTATGTCTGTGGCAGGGAAGGGACATGATGTGTCACTTCCCAAGCAGTAGATCAAGATCCTCAGAAATAAGCCACCTCTGTATTACACTGGGGTTTTTTATTATTTATTGCTGTGAGATAAAGCCAGTGTAAGTCTGAGTCATTATACTTCACTTGTTTGACGGAAGCTATAGCATTTTAGCTTTGACTGAAAATGATCTGGGATAATTATGACGGGTGTTTTACCTTTCCTGCTTGGGAGATTCATAGGTGAGCTTCAAAAAGGTAAAGCAATGAATTTATGTGGCTGAAGTTCAGATGTGAATGCTTTACATGCCCTTTACTGAAAAGTCATCTTGATTACTGCCCGAAATTCCAAGGTTAGCCTTTTAAGGAAGGAGGATTGCCAAAACATATGAAAGTATACCAGCAGAAAACTAAATTATCCCTTTCTTACCATTTTTGGAGAAGATGGTTAACATTTCACTGCCTGGATTTTTTTATCTATGCTGCAAGAAAAATGCAGCTTGCTTGTAGTGTCTGCATCTTGCCCACGACCACCAAAGCACAGTGGACAGAAAAGAGAGACTGACATTTTTGGTATTTCTTTTACTAAAGAAAATAGGAGGAAACTGGAAATTTCTAGCACTTCCTTTGTACTAGCAAATTCTTCGTAACAGACACAAGTTAATATACCCATACAACAAACTGTGAGGAAGACCCTGCTCGAGGGGGATCAGCCCTCAGTCATGTGCTTGGATGGTAGGTGGAGTCTTGTATTTGATGGTAATGCTAGCGGTGCCTGCCCACCATAATACCTCCACACTGTTCTTTATACAGTCCAGTTTCAAAGACAAAATACTCCCCATCTTCCAGTACAAATCCAATTTATCAAGGTTAGCTTTGGAGATACAGCGGTGTGTGCAACTATAGTACATGTCAGCTAAAATATTGCTCTGCTGAAGGGCATTAGCTTTGCAACAGCTTTGCAACCTATTCGGCTAGCATAGTGTTTGTTTCACTGATCTAAGTTATCGTGAGCCAATACGGAGATGCGTTTTGTGGTTACGACATTCATGCTCTGGGTTTGGGGTGGAAAGGGAAATAGTGAGATTTCTGTTTCACCTTCTGTGATCATATGTCTGTCCTCTAATAATTTTTTAATATATTAGCCAATTTCAGCTAAATCTGACAAAGGGGTGGAGGTCTCAGCAGGATTCTGTTCCTGATCTACCGAGAGACAGGAAAGAAAAGAAAAGTCCTCTTCATTCAGATATCAGCCAGCTGATTAAAAGCCTCATGCCTACCCACTGTGGATAATTCTAACCTCATCTCAGCACAGCCCAGGGAAAGATAAATAAGGAACAGGAAAGGAATCAGAGGATCCTGGGAAGAAATTTAGAAAAGGTGACAAAAGGCATCAGAAGGTGACCTGAGATTTTTTTTTTTTAAATGGGAGGAAAGTGGCAAGTCACAAATCTGCTGGAAATGCAGCTCCATTAGTTTCACCACTCACAAAACAGCTTGTTTTCCATGAAATGAGTTACAAAATATTCTCATCACAATTAAGAATTAAATTTCAATTAACTGTTGGAAAAATGTCCTTTCATACAATGTAGCCCCATGAAGATAATTTTATTGAGACTGATTAGCTTATGGTGGAAATGCAAGGGAATTTAATACTGATATTCATTTGTGCAGCTGCAATAATGTATGCGTTTTTTGTACGTTCATGATAACCCTTCTTGCTATTAGTATCTTCCCCTGTAAAGATGGATGGCGAGAGTCAGAATGACTAATCCTGCCTCTCTTATTCATTGCAAATGAGAATTGCAGTCAGTTATCTGCTGTAACCTTGTTGTGACAAGGATTGTCACTCAGAGATACACAGATCCTTCTGGATACAGTGCTTCAAACAGAGTCTGCTGAAATAAATGAGAAGAGTCTCAAGGGCTTTGATTCAAGCCGGTTTTATCAGTGCTCTAGCCTTCAGGCTAAAGATATTTTCTACTATTTCCTTGCTTTTCATAATATTAAGACTGTGGAAACAGAATAAGCAGACAATTTAATAAGAGTATGCTTTTAATACCAGTAATGCAGATATTTCTCAAAATGGTGGGAGAAGCTAAACATAGAGTGGAAAGACTAAAAGACTTAATGATTTCCCATATACTATTGACTAATTATTATACTTAGCTGGTAGGATATGAAAATCTGCAATTTTCTCAGGGAAGTTCGAAATTTAAAAAAATAGTAAAAAAAATCCCCTGCTTTATTTGAATTACTTACATTTGGAATTAATTGCCCCATGATGCCTGGCTGGCACACTATGTATCTGCATAATTTCTGTACAGAAAATAAAAATCAAGTATACTCATGTCTACAGAACTGGTTATTTTTTCTTTTTTTGTTAATTGTCTTGTATGCTTCTTGGAAAGTCTATCCTTTTACTTACCTAAAATATCTGTATACCTTCCACAATATGCACTGCCAATATTCTTTACTAGATGTCGTCATCAAATGTTTTCTGCTCTGGATAAACACATTGTTAGGTGGCAGCTTAAAAATTACAGTGAAGGAACAAAACGAAGCTCTTTTAGGTAACCAGCATTCCCCTGACAGGTGCAGTATCAGATATATACTTTAAAAAATTTCCTTTTTTAGGTAAATAAGGACTTTTGGGTGGTCTTTATATTTGCAGTCTATTCACAGTTTGACTATTCGCTCTTACACATGTGCTATAAAGAGCCTCCATCACTTCTTATGTCATGCCATTCCACTCCATTGTTTTCTCTATGATTGTGTAGACGTGGACTATGTAGAAGCCTAGTGATGAGTAAGAAGAAATATCATTTTCAGACATAGTTCTTTATTTCCTTTCACCTTTTGTAGACATAAGTAGCAAAGTAAATGAAAGGAAGTTAAAAACCCACCTGGGTTAGTAGTATCTCATTTTGCTAAGATTCTTTGTGTCCTAAAGATATGCTACTGCAGGTCCCAGTGCTAAGGTATGCTGCTGAGTTTCTTCCAACTTTATTTAAAGTTTCATATAATGATATTTGAAGATTTATTATTTTATTTTTCATGTAGTTTTCTTTTTTCTTTTTTTTTTTCTTTTCTTTTTTTTTTTTTTTGAAGGGGTGGGAGGAGGGATCTGGATATTTGTATTTTTTCTGTATAAATTCCAATTACACAGGGGATGGTACCTGTAAATTACAGTAAGTTGTAGCTCTCTTGTGGTCAATGAAACTCAGCAGCCAAGCAACCCAAAAATTCTCTAGCAATGCTCAAACAGCCGAAATGGTGTAACATTCTCTTCATTTGCAGATCTTTGTGAGGAAAGATCTGTATCCCGTTTACCTATGCCTTTGGTAGGCATAGAGAAGGCATTTCGTGGCTTCACTTCTCATGGCTGATATGCAAGCCCCAGACAGGATTCAAAGCTTGGAAGGTTTAACTTACCTTCTGTCTGGGACTCTCAAAATCTTCTCATTCACATTCCATGCTCTTTGAAGCTCCTTTACAGTTCCACGGGATAGGTTTATTCCTTGAAGAACAGCAGCGATAACATTTCCAGTAAAATAAAAACTCAAAACACTTTCAGAGAGGTCATCAGCCATCATTATCCCTCGTTTACATATTGTAAAATTATGGCATAGATATTAATGACTTGCCTAAGACCATAAAAAATTCAGAGGCTGAATTGAAATAAAGTCTGACTCTTCTCATTTCCAGGCATCTGCCCTTGGCAGCAAGCAGTTATCTACGTGAATTCAGGTTTGGATTTTTTTTTTTACTGCTAACCTGAACAGTTGCATGGGTATGATATGATGGTAAATTCTCTGTATTATATAAAGAAACTAATTACAGTAAAGTTTATTGTTGTGCATGGAAAGAGTTATTAATTTAGAATCAACCATGCATTGCACATGGATTGTATAATAGATTCATTTCCAATAGATGAGTGATATTTAATGGAGCTGTTTTACATTAAATGTAGCTTTGGGAAGTCAGATGAACAATTACAGCAGATTCCATAGGAATTTTGAGACAGAGAAAGAGAACAGGAGGAACAGATGCTGCATGTAGCTTCAAAAAGATGCTGAAATCAAATATGATTCTCATTGTGCAACAATGGTGAGGCTCATCACAGCAAAAAAAAAGGTTTTTCTGACTGGTTAACAGGCAATATACATAAGTACCAAATATGCACATTAGTACAGAAAAGTGCTGGATATGCCCTCAGATATTTGACCCACAGATTCTATAAAGTGCTTTATTTCAAGGAAAGTGGGAACTGAGATTTTTAAAGTCAGCTAACAGCATAGCTAAAAAATATAGTGTTATGCTCCTTTCCTTTTTTTCTGTTTGATAATTTAGATAGTTATAGTCAAGAAAAATAAAGCATTTTATTTATCTGCAGTTATTCCTTCCTCATTTCATTCCTTTGCACAGAAAGCAGCTGTCTTCTGCAGGCTACACTCACTCTTTAGATTCTGACTTCAGCACCCAAAAAATTGTAGCAGAAGACCAGAAAAGGTCAAGTTCCAATTCATGGGACTTTATAGACCAGTGCAACAGTTTGCTTTTAGTACTGTGTTTCAGATATATGCTTGAACTTCAACCGATCTCAAATGAATCTCAAAGTCTGATAGCAATGACCTTCAGCTTTAGTGTGGACTAATGGACTACTTGCTTCTGTTAGGCTGCCACCATAAAATATGACACCTCTTCTGGCAGAAAAATACGCAGGCTGCTAATGATGACACAAGCTCTAGGTCTAGACTAGACCAGTCTAATAGGCAAGTATGAGCACCAAAACTTTGACTTTCCCATTTTGAATATTTGCTTCTTACAAAGGCAATCAAATAAAAATCTGGTGATAAACTATTATTTCTTTTGGTCCTTAACAAAATAGATGAGGCTCAAGGAAGGCCTTTATCTTCTTTGAGATCTTTTTTAAACAGAAGGCTATATACATTAGTGAAAGTGGTTTTCATTTTGTTTGGTTAAGAGAAATAAGAAATATTCAGAGTTTAAACACATTTCCAAGTTCGTAAATTTTATTTGATGCACTGGCAATAGTTTAAAATGAGTCTTATTTTTATGAATGTGACTTACTGTTGTGTGGAAAGCTAGATTGTTACTGGAACCGAATAAACACCGCATGAATCTTTAAATACAATTTCAAACATACTGTGATGAGGTAAATAAATTTCATAATTACCGTGAAAGATTAGCCATAAAATCTTGTTAGGATACTATTTTATACCCTTACAGAAAGCAACACAGTCAAGAGCAGTTATCAGGGGGCTTTATGGGAAATCTCAAGTTTCCATAATCATTTGCATTCTGAGCAATAGGTGGAAAATGAGTGAAAATAATTTTACGTGTGATCTTTACATTAGCACAACGAGGTGGTCTCCAAGAGCCACGTAAATGCAAATGCTTCCTGAGTTACAAATTGCACTGGGACACAGGCATAGATACAGAGCTCTCGATGGAAAGTGGCTTTAAAACAACTCACTCAGCAAACTGAAAATTAAGAAATATGCATCATTTTATAGTTCAATGTTTGCTTCACTATGGTGATGCCTTCGATACTGCAACAGCGTTTTTCCATGAGGAAAAAGGGGCAAATGCAAAAAGCTCACTAAGATTAGAAATTAATAAATGAGAAGGCAAGTGCAAAAGTCAAAGCTAAATACTGAGCTCCACTGAGTCTAAATGAATGTAACTATTTAAGTCTGGCCTGTTTTTCAGCATGGGAAGCCACCTAATCCACTTACCAACATCCAGTTCCTGGGGGAGCCTGTCATCCCCATGACAAGAAGAAACTTGTCTGGTAGCTTGACATCTCACACTCCACGGACCCACCAGACTGCTGTAAGGCAATCCAGCTGCTTTGAGTCTCAGGACTTAGAGGTGGTTCAGCACAAGGACTCTGTGATTCTCATGTGCAATCTGTCTAATGCTTGCTCCTATCAGAAGTCACCTCACAGAACCGTTACTTAGGTCTTGTGATAGATGCAGCCCCTCCATGGCCTCTGATGCTTCAGCTCTGAACACCTACAGATATTTTGGCAATAACTGAACTTCCTCGGAAAAGCACAAGACAAATCAATAGAGGCATAAACAAATTTTAACCAGAATTTGAAGTATGGTCGCTCTTTCTTCATAAGGTGTGTCAGAGCGAAAATACTTTCAAAATGAAAAAATTATCACTTTAGCTCATCCTTCCTGTGGCAGTTTCTGGAGGATATCTTCATTTGGGAAGACAGGCTTCCTCACCACGCTCCCCTCACCTTGAACAAGTACAGTGGCTGTTTTTTCCATAATTTTCAGAGCTCTTTGTCAGTGATCTCCAGCTTATTCTCAAAAGTAGTTAATCAATAAAAGGAAGACACATGTTTGAATCTCATAGTTGGAGGAAGAAACTAGATCCAGGTTGGGTGCTTCGCAGGCACTTGTACAACCCAAGATATGCAAAAGATGAGCAACAGTAATTCCATTGACTTTTGAAGGGGCAGACAGATCCTCGCTGCAAATGAGGGCTAAGGGGAACTGCAGCCAGGTCAGACTTCATAACAGAAGTTCATTTCTTGCAGGTAGCTCCTGTGTGCAGGTTTTTGGTGTTCTCCTTTGAGGCACATAATTCCTACATAGACTTAATAGTGGCTTATGTATTCCCCTTAAAGGAGAGGGGGAGACAGGTGTCTAGAATATGATTCTGTTTTTCAATTCTGTATTAGCTCTCTAAAATTCCAGCAGTCCATGTCCTACTTTCAAATTAAGGAATAAGCTCTGGCATCGCTCTGCATCAGTTTGCAAATTAGCCGTAAGTAGAATTTCTTCTAAAAATTGTTATAAATGCCAAATGCTTCTATGGTACTTGTATATCAGAAAGAATTATACGAACCATTATATTCTGTAATGTAAAGTTACTAAAACACTTTATTGAGCATCTGAATTTAATCTCTGTATGCTGTTTACTTTATTATCATTTTAATTTTACTACTTTCAAGATCATTAAGTAATAACAATTATAAATTAGATAAGGTAAGGCTGTTATGACTCATTGACTCAACTTGCAGAGAAGCATATAGCTAGCTCTAAATTTCAAGAAATGTGAAGAATGAGCTCTGAAACATAAACATCAGGAGAGATCTTGAGAGGTCCTTGCAAAACATCTTGGAAACATAAATATAAATGTTAAGCAAAGACTCCTGAGATTTGTAGACAGCATGAGCTCAGATGTCCTCATAACAGTCGCTCTCCTCACCAGACAGAGGTCTTTTGACATCCCACACCCGACATCATGGAAGCACATGTGATATGATCATAATGGACTCCCCTAAACAATACAGTGAGATGAAAAGTAAGAAAGTTGTGATGCAAAAATTACTTCTGGCTTCACCTTGGAGTTCGGCATTGTAGTCAAAGCTGTAACAGGGTGGGACAAAAAGGGTGCTTTGATGGCAGCACAGAAGAGGGGCAAATATGCTCAGGTTTCCAAGGCTACTGCTGACACTGCTATCCTAGAGGAGAGGCCGTAGATCCCAAGTGGCAGCTGAAAGGTGCCCAAATAAGTAAAAATGAGTGGAGATGTGACTGTGAGAGAGCAAAGAAGTTGTTTCAGGTGCCAAAGAATAAGTCAGTAGAAACAAATATTCTCTTTGTAGTTACTACTCTTTCCCAGCGACACAGAGACTTGACATGACTATACGCATGGGGCAGGAAATATCTTCAGAAGCGTTTTCATAACATCCTCCCCTGCACATGCACACGCCCACACACACTCACATGTAAAACACTGCCCTTACATTTTGTTTCGACCCCTCAAGTTCCCCTTCCCATGCTGTTGCACAAGCAGCAATCAGGGTAAGACAAGGAGTACTGTTTAACTGGAAGAGAAACTCTCAGCCAGCTGCAGCCCAAAAATTCATTGAAGGGTTCTCTCTCTTGCAATTGTTCCCATTAGACCATTTTATTCTTTTTATCCCCACAGAACTACAAAAAGGAACAGTATTATCATTTCTCCTAACATAATCCCATTGCAAATACCACTGGAAACTGCTACAGTAGAAAGACTATTCCCTTGACAATAATTACATAAATATTACCAGCAAATATTGCCTCCTCATTTTGCAATGATGCTAAATAACAATGCCTTTCCTGAGGAGACCATGAAGACAAAGGAGGAATACGATGACTAACTTTAGATATCTAAAGGACAACTGAAAGGAAAAAGAGAGTAATTAATCTATTCTCTATCTCCATAGAGGGTAGGAGAAGAAATAATGGGTTTAAACTGTGGCAAGGGACACTTAGATTAGACATTTAGGAAAAACTCCAAAGGCAAGTGTAGAATAACATGAGAACAGAGTGCCTGGGGATGTTGTAGAGTTGCTGTCACTTGGGGGTTTTAAGAGTAAGAGACAAACATCTGTCAGGAACGACAGAGGGTATAGCTCCTTCTGCTTTGGGGCATGGGGGATGGACCAGAGGGCTTCCTGGAAGTCCAGTCAAGATGCTGTATTCACCAACGGAGGGAAAAAATGCGATGGGTTTAAAATCTATTTCAAGGTATCTGAACAAACATTGGATGAAGTCTGGATTTGTTATTTTAGTTTGGACTGTAAATGACCTCCAAATTGTAAAACAAAACAAATAGGCAAATACAATGTCTCCTGTCATCTACAAACAGACTTTATCACATCAAATTCAGTATATCTTTTGCAGGATTGTGATTTTAATACAGGTTTCCTACATCTGAAGGGATAAAATAAAACTTTATAATGTTAAATGCATGTGCTACACTAAGTGAATTCCTAACTTTAAAAGCATTTTGCAGTCATAAGGGACGAAATGTGATGTTTTCTTTGCTTTCTGCTCATAGAAGGCACTAGGGAGGGTAGATAGTTCAAAAGCTTTTGTAAGTATTTCACCTGTAGACTGCTGACGTGGTAGTTAATGTAGGTGGTTCACTGCCTCATTTGAAATTACTTGACCATCTTATTCTTCTGATGTGCGGATGAAAGTGTTTCATTAACACCTGAATTGTTCCTTAGTGATGCATTAATCCAAGCACTTCCATGTAATGGTTGCAGCTACCCTTTCAGCAAGCTGGATATTTACAGAAATCAGTTGCATAAACGCAGGTTTTTCTCTGGATTTTTTTTGGCATTCACTAGCTGCAATATTTTAAAAAGAAAAATACGGCTCTTGTTATTGCATTAGATATGGAAAAAAATCAAAGTAATGAAATTAAGTCATCCTTAAATTAGCTGGATCGCCATATAATTGGTCATAGCACAAGGTGTATCTAAATGGATCATCCGTGATACATATACATATATATCTCTGTATTTATCCTTGGTATAGGCACAATAAGCTTTATCTTTGGCTTCACTATACTACGGCACAAAAACTAACCTAGAAAACCTATCCAGAGACTGTTTTACACTGTTAGCTACAGTTTCACTCCAGTTACTTTCTGCCCAGTCACCTTCTTGTAAGCCTTTGGGGGTTTTTATCCCTTTGCACAGGGTTAGATGGTCGGGTTACGAAGACAGATGTGGCATGAACACACTGTACTCTAGTAATAAAGCTATTCAGTGTGTGATCCCACAGGCAGCTTGCATGTGACCCAGAGCAGACTCAGAGTGGTCGTAAACTGTGGTGAAGGCTGAACCAGCCCCTGGCTCTTCTTTGGAAGTTGAAGATCACTTGTTCTCCACCAAAAAAGGAGTCCTTTTTTTGAGTAAGGAGATCTATGTTTGGAATATCAAAATACTTTTAAAGGGAAGTAAAACTATTTAGTTTTGCAAAAGTATTTTTAGCAAATTTTTTTTAGATTATTTTGAAAAGCACATACATAATATTGGGAAAAGAGCAAGTATGCTTCCTTCTATGAAATTTTGATAATTTTGATTTTGAATGTGTTTTTGAATGTGCCTTTTAAGATAATTTTCTGTATTGTACATTTGATGTCAAGACATGCTGTCGAAACACTGTCTGTTGGGTTTCCAGGGGGAGTGTGGGAGGCAGCAGCAATACATTTTTCACATTCGTAGAGATGACACATGACACCATCTTGGGCAAGAACAGAACCCCAGGCCCACTTTGGGGACCTTACTGATAGCTGAGTCTCATATGTGGACGATAGCTGCAATGTGGCAGACAGGATTTCAGCTCCTGCTGGTTCCTGCAGGTTTTTGTTAAGGTCTGAATTTTACTCTCTGTGAATAGACAAGACTTCTACATATGCAGATAGGCTTTGATTCAAAATGCATGCAATAAGTACTAAATAATTTTATTTACTATCTCCCTAAGAGAAAGACATTGACCACATTTTTCCCCTTGGGCACCTCAGAATACACCATAGAGCATTAATTGAGCAGTTGCCTCTTATTTTTAAAATGCTCAGTACATAAAGACTCTCTTTGACCTCTCTGGTGTTTTATGAAAATTTCCAGAAAATTAGTATTTGCCCATCTGCATGCTGGAAGAACTTTCATATGGCATGACTGAGACTGTCTTTGGGATACAGAAAGGCTGCAAAACTGCTAGAAAAGATACATGAAATGCTACAGACCTTAGTCCTCTGTCTCTTATCATAGGTACAGGCGTAAAGAAGAAAATATTTTTCTTTTAAATTCAGATCCTCCCTTTGTTTTTTCCTTAACAAATATCTGAAAAGACCTTCATAGGCAATGCCAGATATGATATCTTAATTACAGCGGAAGAAAAAGAGCTCAGAGGATCTCCAACCACAATGATGCTGTCTTTCTTTTGCCAAGAAAATAATGCTGAGACTAATGAAGATTATTCAATTACACTAACTTCACCTGAGACTCAGGTTCTATTTTCCCCTATGAAGAGCAGTGGAAAAAACGAAATAAAGTAAGGAATAACAAGAAAGAAGAAAAAGGAAAGAAGAGAAAAGAAAGAAGGGTAAAGAGAAAGAAAAAAAGCAAGGAAAGAAGAAAGATGAAGAGAGAAATGAAAGGAGAAATGGATGCAGAAAGGGAGAAATGGAGGGAAGGAGGGGGAGAGGGAAGGGAAGGGAAGGGAAGGGAAGGGAAGGGAAGGGAAGGGAAGGGAAGGGAAGAGGAGAGGAGAGGAGAGGAGAGGAGAGGAGAGGAGAGGAGAGGAGAGAGAGAAGAGAAGAGAAGAGAAGAGAAGAGAAGAGAAGAGAAGAGAGAAGAGAAGAGAAGAGAAGAGAAGAGAAGAGAAGAGAAGAGAAGAGAAGAGAAGAGAAGAGAAGAGAAGAGAAGAGAAGAGAAGAGAAGAAGAGAAGAGAAGAGAAGTTTAGGAAGGAAAAGAGAAAGACAGAAAGATGAATAACAGGGAGACAGGAAGGTGGGAAGGGATGAAAGAGAAAATAGAGTGGGACTGAAATGTCCCTAGAGAAGAGGGACAAAGAAAATAGGAAAAAGAAATGGAAGGATCTCATTTCCAGATTTTCCCCTTTGAGAAACAGAAAAGATTTTCTGTGGCTTATGTAAGTCAGGATACCCTAAAGTAAAAAATAAGCTCATAGTTGTATGCATTTAGAGTAGCTGTAGACTTTTTTATATGGGAGCAAGGACAAGCATCATAGTGTCTTTGAAAACTACCCCGACAATATCAAATGTTTGTCTATTTTGCAGCTGAAAGCTGTGCAAACCAAATTCCACCTCTGCTACATGGAAATCTTTAGGTGCATAAAAGGAACAGTTTCTCAGGTGGTAAATGAGGTTATTGGCAATCACTTCAGGAGAGCTCTGCTCAGTGATAATAGCTGAGTACAAGCTTTTAATATGGAGTAATCATTACATTTTGGGAAGGCATGTGAGAGAAAAATTTTCTGCCATGACAATATGCAACTTATTTCCACTCTCCAACTCACATTAGATCCCTCTTATAATGGACAGATACACCCTGGCTCAAGATCATTTACAATTATCCTGCATCATTACAGGAAAGAATGAGCACAAGCAAGGCTTCTGCAGAATAAATGAATTCTGAAGATAAGACCATGAAAAAAAAACATTTCAGATTTAGTTTTTTTAGGTTTGTTTAGGGCTGGGAGGTTATCTGTGCTATTTGGCACTTCCTTTGCATCAGCTTTGCCAAAATTATTATTCCTACCAGCCATCTCCTCTACATCATTTGAGTCTCTCAAACATGTTGTTACTGCAGGCTGATATACTACAAAGACATCTCAATTTTCCTATTTTGCTAGAAGTCTACCTCAGCAAATATTTGTTGTGCATAGAGTGTATTGTGCTTTGGCAGATTCTAATACTCAGGTCAATTCCAGTATGCTCACAAATCTCAGAAATACTCCAGGATACTACTAAAGCACTCAAACTTTATGAAATCCTATAGCTATTTAGATACAGAAAGCACAGATGCTCATAAAATGACCAAAGAACAGCTTCTGTCTTGAAAGTAATGCATAATGGTGAAATCATCCTTTTTCCCACTTTATATAAAACAAAATATTATCACTATAGGAAATACTATTGCTACATGCACACTTTGTGTTGTGATGTGTCTATATTTCAACAAGGATATGCTTTCAGATAATTAAAAAAAGGAATATTTCTTTGTGCATATTTTACATGTTTTACAATTATTATTTTTTTTATAGTGGATACATAACAGACCTCTTTATGTTTTCACAGTCATCAATTAGCTCTACAATGTAGCCTTGGTTTGGAAACCAGATAATATTATACTTACTGCTCACTTAAGCATTGCCAATGCTCCCTGAAGCAAATTTTTTCAAGAAGAGGGTTGGCTGTTTTCAAAGTAGCAATTGTACTACTCTGAATATACAACTCATTGTCTTTTCAGAACAATTTCAAAAAATGTTATCATATCAAAATAAAGGACTGATGCTAGCATTAGGCTTTGACAGCTGAAACAGAAGTCACCCTTTCAGGAGCCACAGGGCATAGATTTTGCACACCCATGTGTAGATATAGTAATAATTGCTACTAATTTGAGCCGTCATATTTTTTAAAAAAATCTGAAATTAGTAAATGGCATGTTGCGATAACAAAGTGGTCTATTTAACAGACAAAATCCACTTATTGCCTAGGTTTTTTGCTCTTCATGCTTGTTTCCATACACTTAAAGACTTGCTACTATTGGATAAATATTAATTTTACCTGTTTGCTTTCTGAATTAACACAGATGAAGGTTAGAAGAAATATCTGGAAGAAAGATCTGTAGAAAATGAAGAAATATGCTATTTTCTTATTGAGAAGAGTAATATTTGTTAAAACATGCAGAATTTTTTCTCCTTCCATTAGCTGTAAAGGGTATCTATTAGTAATTTAGCACCACTATTCAGCTGCTTTTTTCCAACTGAAAGGTCTTTTAATTCAACGTGAACATAGCACACACAGTCCTTACTGGGGATTCAGAACAATCCCTTCCATTTGTACACCTCCTCTCCAAACTTTCCTCAATGGTTGTTTGTGTGGGGGCAAGTAGACCTGGTGGTGTAACCTCCTGCAAGATGGGCATCTATTTGCTTCAAACCTTGATAAATACTGAAATTAGAGGACAACAGACTTAGCAGATTGGTGGAGCTTTGCTGAGCAAGGGGAGGCAAGACCTATAAACAGATATTAGACTGAGCTGTCGGATCAACCTAGTCAAAAAATGAGGTGAGGAACCTATTAAAATCTCTTCAAACCATAAAACAGATCCAGCTGAGCACATGACATGATGTGAATATGAAATAGGGATCAGTTTGCCTATACAGAGAGGCTCTTTTTGATCCATAGCTGTCTGCTGAGTAGGAAGGCCGTTTCCCTGCAGGGGACAGAAGAGAAGTAAGCAGTAGGAGAGACCATACGCATTCTCTCCATGCATACCTCTCTGGGTACCAGGCCAACAGCATGAGTAATCTCTGGATACAAAGTCCGGAAAAGCTGATGTGCCCTGAGCAGAGCAACCTAAAATAAGAGAAAGACTATGTTGGTAGCAGCAGTGCATTTTGCACAGTATCCCTTGCTTCTGTTCCATACAAACATTTATCATCCTTTCGGTTTATATTATAATCAAGCAAGATTCATGGAAAGCAGATATCTGTGATGTTGAGATCGTTAGTATTACAAAGATATTTACTGTTGCTTGAATTTTTAGTTCAATACTTCTCAGCCTCAACAATGGGAATAAAAGATAATGTCAATGATAATCTGTGAATTATATTAAATTTTCATGTATAGCTATAAAAGGTATCTCTTTTCTTAAACAATGGCACGCATATTTTATGAAGCACAACAGGTGTTTGATAAACAGAAGTATTTGTTACTTAGTGGGAACTCTTAATCCTACATGAATTACTTCTCTGAGTACAACTCTTATTGTTTTGGTAATGTTATTTGAGGAATAAAATATGGCTTTTGAGATATACTGACCCCTAAGCAGTGAAAGCAAATAACTTTCATGCTTATGAAGCATATCGTACATGCTTGCCATTTTTTTATTTGTCCTTAGGCATCACTATGGCCGCTGTTAGAGACAAGATATTGGATTTGATGTGCACTTGATCTGATTCAGTACTGATTTATGTTCTTATGCCATTTTAACATTCCTAACTTTGAACATATGAAATGTGAAAAAGCAGAGGAAAAATTTTGACGGAACGTAAACAATTTTTCCTTTGCTTTTTAACCTGCCTTATCAACATCTTTTTGTTTTTCTTTCTAAAATGTGAACATGACAAAAGATGATCTGTTTTTGTGATTCTCCCTGCATATTTTATATCTGTCAACTATAATTCTTACATCCTAATGGTATACAGAAATAAAAATATTTTTCATTTAATTATTTTTCATTAAAACAAGTTATTTGTTCCTAAACTATTAATTGTATTTACTACTTAATATGATAGTTATTATTCTTTCAAACTGTTTATACATTATTGTAGTTCCACAGACTTCATTAGACATGGTGGAAATGAGCAGAGACTAAGGCCCTAAAGTTCAATTTTATCTCCAGCATTACATGTAGCTTTAGATTATTTTATGCAGTATGTGGGTAGTTTTAGTTCTATTTAAAAAATAGACAAATCATAATCTTGTTCCTTAAAAATAATATTTTGTACATTCTCCCAGCTCTAAGACAGACAATTCTGAATTTTTCCTGAGGTGCTTATACAGGTCCCAGTGCTGAAATCTCAGTTACTGTCAAGTAGCATTAGCATAAAAATGGAACATTTCCAATGCAAACTACTTTTTGGCAGATGATTAGTGGGCAAGGCAAAGGCAATTTTTTCTTTAGCAAGGGATATTGTCATCGAAGATATTTCATCTCCCACACATTTCGGTTGGTGACCTTTTACAATTACACAGTGACAGTAAACACAACCAATAATTACTTCTTAATAACCTGGAAATTCTGTTGCGAATACAGAAGTTCACACTTTAAAAAACAACTCTCCCACCCCAAACTAGCCCATCAACATCCTGTTTAGAATGAAACTCCATTTTTAAACTTTCAAGAAGCAAACTCCTCTATCTGCTTACTTTCCTCCTTCCACTTACTTGTGCCTGGTTTCCTACCTTGAGTACCTTTGCTGTTGCACAGCGCCATCTATTCTAAGACTCTCTGCTTGTCTTAGTGCACTTTCTATAGTGACCACCAGCATTACTCCTTTAAGGGTTTATGTTCTACTTTCTTATTTAGCAGACAAGGAAAATTGTAACAGAGTTGAGAAAGGGTGCACACGATGTGCGATCTCAACTTGCTGTCCATGAGGCGTTTGGTTAGGCTTGCACAATGTGCTCTGTGTCATTCCCATTGCTGGGGCCTGGCGAACTGTAGGCATTGGTTTGGCAATATGTTATTGTATTCTTTTTCTTTACTCCATGTGCACTTAGTTTCCATGAATCTTTAGTGGTTGTCATGGTGTTGTGGGAGTCCTCCTGTCTGTCCCTGAGATTTCTAAAACATCGAGGGATTCTGCCTTAAATATCTCCTTACTACACTGGATATGAGACTCTGGAATGATCACACTCTTATGCCAATAACAGACAGTTCTTCAAAAAACTCCAAAACTGATTATAAAATCAGTCGCTGACTCATCCTTCTCTTGCTTTTATGAAACTGTGTTTGCTCAAAAATCACATTGCAGCAAGCATGAAATATTTATCTAGTCCTTCTTTACCGTACTCAGTTTCATCTGTGTAGCTGTGAGGCTTCTGGGCAGGATGATGTCCTCTCTGGCAAGGGTCTCATAGACAGATGATGTTAACCGTGAGCTTGACAGCATGAGGGAAATCGGCATCAGAAGGAGATGGGGGCAAGCCTGGCTGCCCGCAGGGTTGGCGTGGTTGATGTAAGTGATTTCTGCAGCCATGCAAGGCAGGGAGCACCTAGTGTAGTGCCAGGCCCCTCGGCGCAAGCCAAAAGGAGCAAGAAGACAGGTCTGACTTCACATCTTGGGCGCTCCCCTCACCCTGAGTCCATATTCCCTATCCGGTCAGCAGACGTCAGACCCTCGTGGGGGCTCTTTTGGGAATGGCTGGGCCAGATATACCT
The DNA here is from genome assembly GCF_018139145.2 of Gymnogyps californianus. Taxonomy (NCBI): domain Eukaryota; kingdom Metazoa; phylum Chordata; class Aves; order Accipitriformes; family Cathartidae; genus Gymnogyps; species Gymnogyps californianus. The sequence continues at coordinate 47,363,597 of NC_059474.1, forward strand.
GTCCTGACTGTTTCCTGGTCACTTCTGTAGGCAGCGCCAGGGCACAAGGAAACCTATCCTTCATGGGTAGCATGATGAGACCTGAGGTGAAGCTGCCTGAGGATGTCTCTGAGGACACTATCACTAATGCTTGTTACTGAGACCGATAGCACCAGTGTAAAGCTGAATGTGAAAGTGAAGCCCCTGCTCTTCTTCAGCAAACTGGTGAGGGATCACAAATATGTAGATTTTAGTCTTATGTATTAAATAAAGCTTCTCCAACAGCAATGAAATAAGAAGTTGTAGTACTGAAAAAAAATGATTAGCTTAGACCATCTTGGTCTAAAGCAGAGGGAGGTTATTTACCTTAGCACCTTACCTTCTTTACTCTAGTGCCAAAATCCAAAAGAACAAGTGACAGTGTAAAGAGATTAATAAAAGTAACAGTTTGAGACTCTATTCACCTTTTCTTGTTGATAATGTCTAAAAGACTGAAATTATATTTATTTCACATACATATTTCTGGAGGCTCCACTTTGCTGCCAGAATTTTCACTGCAACTTGCCTTGGCAAATGGAGTAACTGCTTTGCCAGCAAGCAGTCACAAATAATGCTTATACGGTGATGTTAGAACCTAGTAGATATTACTATCTATTACATGATAGCCTTGTAAGAATTCCAAATGCAGACAATCACAATTCCTTCATTAAGCTGAGGTTACTCAAAGTCATCATTGCAATTACTTTCTATTTAAGATTCAATATAAAAGGAGAGCTAAAAACTTCTCTGGCACATTTAAGTCATCATTTAACTTTTTATTGCAGTGCACCAATGTGTTAATAATAACAATAAAATGAATAATTATTCCTTTAACAGAAACAATATTTAACAATACAGAATGATTAGAGAAAATTGATATAGCAATTAACTTGTACTTTCTTCCCTAAAGCAAGGTAAACAGAGGCAAGACATCACTGGCAACAGTGGCTGTCTCCTCTTCAGTTAATCTTGCCAAAGATTGTCCGAGATTAAAATCCTTTTTTAAAGTATGTGTAGATGTGCTTTGGCTCTTTAGGTGTGATCGGGATATTCATGTTCATCTCCTGTGTAGGCTTTAACTTATTTTACCTAATGTTTAATTCATCTCCATGTTGTGGTTTGCAAATTTGATTCTAAACACTGAAAAGATACTGCAAAAAGTGGCAAAGGGTGGTAGAGAGATGAGACAGAAAAATATTGCAATCGGAATGCGCACACTGTGACTAATTGGTCTCACGTGTGAACTCTCTAAGGAGTCCCTGTCATTACACTAGAGATGAATCTTTGTATCTCCCTGAAGGGCTTCTCAGGTTTCCCGTGCCTTTTTGTCATGTGTTCTGTCTCTGCAAAAAGTAATGCTGCATTACTATCCAGATAAGCATGTATTATACAGTGAATCCTAAATATTCAGAAATTATGAAGAGCTCAGGGCCAATTTAGCAGTGCTGATATGTGCAAAAGGTTAGTTTAAGAGTACTGATCCAACTGGTAGGCATTTCTGAATAACTAGGTAGTGTAAATTAGATTATATGCAATATATATTGTTATATAACTTTAGAGATAAAATGGGTCTAAATCTGAAAAAGGAAGTGTTTTTGGAAGACTTTATTCAGCTTTTCTTGGAAGCCTGTATGAAATGGCAGCACAAATATTTTGCATCAAGAGAGAACTAGATGCAATTTAAAAAGAAAAAGGATCAAATACGTCAGTTTGATTTTTCTCTCGGCTCTGTACTGCTCTCTTGAATAGTGCCTTTCACTTTTGCTGTTCCTCAAGGAATTGCAAACAGCAGAGGTCAGGATTTAAATTTGTCTAAATACTTGCAGAATGCTTTTCTATTTTAAAAAGGGTAAGTGTACCAGGATACACTTACTTATAAATGAATGTATGTTAGTCAGGTCTCCTGTTTCTTCCGTCTTGTACCTTACACAGACAATCTGCAATTGTAATAAAAAAGAAAATGATTATTTGCTCTTTAAATAGATTTTGTCACTGTTAAGGAAAAGAGAAAGGTAGTGAGAAGTAATTAGATATAAAAAAACGCAGTAGCAGCGTATTTGAAAATCATGCCAAATTATATTAATGCAGTCTTTCCAACATGTAAATATGCATGGAATAGCTACTGATTTGTAAATGAAACTATCAAAAATATGGTATAATTCTCACTGGCAATAGTTCCATCTCATCTAGCAAGGGGATGAATATGGTTATTAGCAATTAAATACAACTCCCTCAATATAATAATGAAACCCTGTTTGAAGGTATTGGCCAAGTGAAATGAATGACAAAACCCAAAGTGTTCTCCATTATCACTCAGTATGCTTCAGAACCGATATATTTCTGAAAAACTATTTCCTTTCACCCCCCACCCTCCCAGCTGCTTAGGGAAACATATCACCTGAGCAGCACAATATCAGCATTATTGCAACACAGCACTTCAGAGAGGATGTCGAAGAAGAAAGAAATACCCCCCAACGTCTGCAAGAAAATATGGAAATATAAAGAAAGAGCATAATAGTGCATGTTTTTCTATCATGCCAAAAAGGAAGCAAAGTAAGAATATCATGCAAGTTTTAGCATGTGCATGCTGGATATAGACATGTAACATCCGCCAATTACCTCCGTGTCACGAAAGGGAATTTTTACCATTGTCAAAAAACAATCATGTTCTTCCCATCATCTTTGAAACATCCCATTTTCATTCTCTTCCTTTCTGTACTCCTCCTTCCCTGCCTTTCATTTCTCTGCAGCAGAAGAAAGAGCTAAGAAATAAATAATGTATGAGAAAAAAAAAGGATTAGAGTTTATTTATAAGGAACAATAGTTTAATTCATGAAGCAGTCTTTAAAATGCCTGAGTCTTGCAGTTGGTGGTGAGGGTAAAATCCTATCAGGGTTAGGCATAGAGCCAATATAATAAAGACTCCAGAAGTGAGCCATCAATAAAAGAGGATTTTGACACTCAGACACTTGCTGGGCTTGCTTTTCTCCTTCGGGCAAGCTTCCCCTTTCTTTCCATTAGCCTGACTCTCCCAGTATATCCAACCCCTATAAATCCCTGCTCCAGCTCTCCCCTCTGTGTGCTTCTAGGCTTCCACGTGGAGGCTATCCTGTTGACGCTACACTCGCTATGCCAGCCTGCCAAATATTAGCCATGTAAGGAAGGCTGGTTCCTATTCTTTTGTTGGTCACTTACATATAAGCAAGGAACAAGGGGATGCAAAAGACGTGTTCAGTGGGCACGTATTAAAGGGCCGACATACTGCAATATTTCATGTGGCTCATGTAGATTTCTTTGCTCCTTAATATCGATATTGCTTTATCAAATATGAATCCTAAGTGGTTGCCATCCCCTACAGCGACTGAACCCCTTCCTTGACGGGAAGTGACCCTCTGCACGTCCGACCCACCTGACGGGGCCATGCCAGCGCCCGGTGCTCCCTCGCACCCCAGCTTGCCTCTCCTCCCCCCAGCAACAGCTCTCTATTTATACAAACCAACAGGGAATGGTGTCAAGAATCAATTAGTGGGGAACTTCTGAATGCAGAAAGTTACTTGTTGCCTAGCAGCAGCCCAGCAAGCCGGGCTTGACTTTGATTCATTTAACCCCAAACTAACCAGGGCTGCCAGATTATTTTTCCTCATCACCTTCCAATGCTGTCTCAGTCAATCCGGAAGGATGAAAAGCCTGAAGTCTTCCCTGCTGCTTTCAGGCAGGTCCTCACCTCCATTCGGCTGACCAAAATGTGCAGTGGATAGAATTTGTGGTGCTTGGTTTCAAAGAAAAATTCTGCAGGAGGCTTTCCAGGACACCATGCCTCTGTCTTGGAAATAAGGAGCAGGAGTGAAACTTCCCTGACTTCCAGAGCCGGGCACTGGCTGGCCTCAGCAGCTCGCGGCCACCGGCCAGGATGGACACAGCTGCAGGAGGACAGGCAGAGTCCCACTGAGGATCAGGAAACATTGAGTTATACCTCTGCTGAAAATTCATGTCTCAGTCTCTGTTCTTCTTCCTTAATAATTAATTCAGCAGAGAGGAAAAGACTGTTCATTTGCATAACTACATTTTTCAGTCACAGCAATCAGCCTATTAATAGAAACCCATCTATTTGTCTGTCTATCAAGTTACATAAACCACTGTGTTGTCTTATAAGCCATGGTATTTTGAAGGTCAGTAGCCCATAAACAATGGATATAGAGGCAGAGAAATAGCTTGATCCTCTACTTCAGAATACACTAAACCAGACTTTATAAATAATATGTATCAGTCATGGAGATTACGTCTGTGCTTTACTTTTCAGCACTACATGAGAGTTTCCAGGAAGACATAGTATATGTTCACAATAACATCAATATCAAATGGGAAAAAAATGACAAGGAAATTTTTAAAAGCGGCTATATTATGGCTGTATAGTGAAATCAGTGCTGTTTAATCAAATTACTAGGCTGCCACGCTAAAACATTTTACTAACCAATGCAATGGATTCATGCCAAAAAGACCAGGTATATCACTTCTGTTCACAAGCTGTCTGAAAATGAAGAACATATATTTAATGCCCTGTCATCTTCACCCATATTAGGTGACTTCAAACAAAAAAACTTCAAACAGAAATGTTTCCATTATGGCTCCATTTTCAATTAGAGTTTTTAATAGTCAAGTGTTCTACTAGAACATCCATGCTTATTATTTGCCTAAAGATGATTTGTGACAGGGAAAAAAGTCTGAGCACAGCCTGTTCAGATGTTTGAAGCAATTTCAATACAGTACAAATTACATTTTTTCTCATTATAAGATTGGTTACTACCTTTCACCAGATGACACCAGTGTCTCTTTCTTCATTTTCACCTCTAACAATATTATTTAGATGCAGCTCTGTGTACAAGAAATCTGGTCCTAACTAAACGAAGAGTATTTGGTTCAAATAAATAGCAGGTTAAACTGAAGAGATGCCACTCCACATAGAGAAGCACTTCCAAAAGCTGCTCTGGCCTCTCCACAAAAGAGCAAACCAGATGAAACCAGCATCTTTCCTCATTCCTGCACATCACAACCTGTCTCATCATCCCTCAAAAGCCCAGAGCCAAGGATTTACTTGGGGCTTCGCTATGTTCAATGTGGCTTATGCACAAGGTGACAGGCAACAGTAAAACTAACAGGATATATATAGGAAGACAGGCAAAAGCCCAAGAGTTGAAGTCTGAAATGTGTCAGGAACACATCCCTGCCTTGAGGGATTTTTTAGGGGAAATAAACACAATGCAAAAGCAATTGAAAAAAATGACTACTGAACATGCCCTGAAGGCCTCTAATGTGAATTTAAATTAATAAAGTCTGAAAAGCCTTTATGTAAAAAGCTTGATAAGATGACTGCCACTATTTAAGACTATTTCTTTAGAAGAGCAAAATCAATTTACTGTTCCATGACAGCAGGCTGAAGTCACATAGAAGTAACAGAATGTAAGAAATTCAGAGGAAACGGGTACAGTCTGTTGGTCCAGGCATCAGAAGACTTATTTAAATGCTTGGGCACAGAAGTTTCAAATGGCCTTTTAAAATCTATGTTATCACATTGTGTGCTGGTTTTAGCTGGGATAGAGTTAATTTTCCTCATAGTAGCTAGTATGGGGCTATGTTTTGGATTTGTGCTGGAAACAGTGTTGATAACACAGGGATGTTTTAGTTATTGCTGAGCAGTGCTTGCACAGAGTCAAGGCCTTTTCCGCTTCTCACCCCACCCCACCAGCGAGTAGGCTGGGGGTGCACAAGAAGTTGGGAGGGGACACAGCCGGGACAGCTGACCCCAACTGACAGAAGGGGCCAAAACCAGCACACATTATCACCCCAATTTCCCACCAATGTATATAACTTTCAGCAGTAAGACAGAGACCATTGATGCTGTAGTCTTTTGCTTTTGGTAATGAGGGATGAAACTCTGCAGCCAGAATGCATTTTCTTGAGCGAAAATGACAACACAATTCGGACACAGCAGAGTCTGGTGGTTAGTGAAAAGAAGACTAAGGAGAAGTGAAGACTATTCAAGTGATCTAACTTGTCATATGCATAATTCATATCTATACCAATCGGAATGACAAAACAGAATGGTTTAACAATCCAGGAACATATTGATTATACAGAGCTCTGCCTGCCCTTTAACACTTTCAGAGGACAACTATCTTGATGAATCGTGACAGCGCGTTGCTCAGGCAGAGACTCTGAACGACTGAGTACTACTGCAACTTGAGCAGCGCTGTGTGCGCATCCAGCAGCACACCGCTGTACCAGCAGAAACCCGAGTACTGGCAGGCTTCAGGTTTCACTGGGCAGTTTCTGAAAACCAGCGGTGATTAAATAGGAACATAACCCTCCCTGGTTTACTTCCCCAGGTACAGAATGGGAACAGTAACTAATATCAGTTTCGCAGGAGTGTTATTTGCATTAGCAACGGAGAAGTTTTCAGACATTAATGTAGGGAAACCATAGCAAGAGCTAAGAGAAATCTATTTCTGTTCAGCCTTTTTAAACAACAACTTTTAGAGATTAATTTAAATACTGAAGTCAACTTAATTTCTAGCTGTTAACACATGGAAACACATCACTCCTATTATTTGCTCACATAACAGTGAGGTAAAAGACCTAAATTGTTTCCAACTCTGCCATAGACTCAGTGACTCAAGGCATTTCATTTTTCACATTTTTGTTTCCCTCCCCAATAAAACTGGGATAACAGTACTTAGGAGAATGTGGTTGTGAGGCTTTATTCATCAATATCCCCATGTAGTTTGAAAACCTCGAAGTATTACATAAAATGCAAAGTGCTACTTAATCTCACTTCATTCTTCAGTCTGCTGCCACAACTTCCACAAGCAATATTGAAAAAAGCTCTCCATGCCTTAGTGCACCTGCATGCTTATTGAATAAGCCACCCAGAATTTTTCCCCACCCCAGCAGTGACTCTCTTATCCTCCATCCATATATTTCCCTAGATTTGTTTTGCATAATTTTCCTCACACATGCATTTTCTGCTTTTGAGGCACTGTCTGTATTTCAGAGACATTTTGAAACTGCAAACCCAAAGAGGCATTTTTAATAAGAAATTCTTATTTTTTTAACTTAAAAAGGAAAATCAGTTCCACATCTTGCTAGGTTTCTAACTAGGTTGTACATTTGGCTTTAAAGTGTATCATCTGATGAGTTTATTCTTGATGATAGTGAAATGCATGTGGTTTTAGTCTAATACGAGAATGAATTCATTTGCTTTTTAGGAGTTATTAGTTTGAGTAGCAACTTAAAGCAATACTGTACTGCCAATCTACAAACGTTGCATAAGTTAGATACTTTATTCCACTCTTTCCTAGTGTGACAGCAATGTTACTCAGCTATTATAGGTGATTTCTTTAGATGTAATTTTTTAAAAAATTAGGCATAATAAGCCTATTTTGCAAATTAGATTGCCAGAAAAGATAAGAGCAACAAGCCAGCAAAAAACTTAGGTGTTGATATTCATTTTCATGTCTTTGCAAAATCTTTTCTACAGATTTATATCTACCGCACACAATTTTGCTTCATCAATACATTTTTAATCTGAACGTGGGGAATTACACCCACTCTTTCTGAGTCATCTTTAAATCTAAGTGGTATCAATTTCAGCTAACTTGAGGAAGACGTGTGCTTACTAATGAAGCCTAAATGCTGGCACTAAGTAACGAGTTAGCAAGAAACTTCATTCATTTCAAAAGCTCTGGGTTCCTGGTAGGCATTTCCTGCATATTCAGTTAGTAACAAAATCTTCAATTAGCACTAGAGGGCATTGGAAAAGAAAATAGAGTTAGTGTGCACTGAGATGCAAATGCTTTTAGAAGTGAAAAGGAACAATTTCATGCCAGCCTGCACCAACAACAAGCTTTTTTTTTTCTTTTTCACTGTTAGAGACTTACATTTTAAGTGGAGGCCTGAAATGTTAGCAACAGGGTTACATTATTTATTTTCACTAATAATGGATCTACCTGTAGCCCTGATGATCTCACTAGTAAAAAGAACAGTCACATTTTACATTTATATGTCATTTTTCTTCCCCAGAATACTTCTCAGCCTGTATGCATTTTAGATCTGGAGTCAAACATCAAGGACCTTCCTTTTTTTTTTTTTTAAATTGAAGCTTCTGATGAAATCAAAGATCAGTGTATTAGTTTTCACTTTAGTAAAAAATGTGCTAACTTCTCAACAGAACTTGCAAAATATACATATTCTGGCTTTTACGCATAATTTAGCCCATGAAGGAAGAAAAGAATAGAACAGAATAAAGTTTATAGAAGCAAGATCAGCTGGGTATGCTTGGTAAAGGAGCTCCCATATTACGTTAGCTTAGATGTATATTTGTCCTAATTCACTTGCTGAGGTTAGGATGAACATCATGAGATTTCTGGTCAACAGGTTAAAGTTTGGAGGAGTTGCCTGAACAAGGCGCTAACTTCTGTACCTTGAATATAGTACCTGGCAACCACGTAGCATTGTGACCTGAGGGTGTGCAGAGGCTAAAGGCAAGTTTTTGGAAGGGCTGAGCTGTATGAGTATTTATCCATTTTGTAACCAGAAAGTTGGGGCATTGATACTGAAAGACTTGGTCCCACAGGACAAATACAGGCCCTACTTCTACTGACTTTAATGGCCATTGAGAGTCTTCAGCACTTTATAGAAGTGACCCATGAATTGGACGGACAGCAGAAAAATGTAACAAATGCATCAAAGTAGAAAAAACAAATGGGAAAATAGCTTGAAATAGATTATGATCAATACAGGTTTTAACACACGGATAATGTTGACATATTCAGCTGAGTGGCTTTTTTCATATTTCTACTATTCATACTACGGTTTCATACTATTGCATCCCTCTTAATGTGTACAGCAAGAAACTGTAGTAAAAAATGTGGTAAAAAAATGTCAAGTCTCAAGCTAAGTTCTTAGTTCTTATAATTTATCTTTGTATCCCCCAGAGGCAGTGTTTACAGCCATCTCTTCACATTTTTTAACCATGATGCAGAGATTGGTAAGGGTCTTCAGGAAACCAAAATTATAATCATAAGTGATGTTCCTCTTTATATACTGGGTAGCTGAAATGTTTTTAAAGTAAAGTTATAGTTGTTTAAAGTCAAATGAGAATGTTTTTTACAATTTTGAGTTAATTTCATTTAGTTTGAATTGGAGTCTTATCTGGCTGATTCAGTGACATGAATGAAATTTTATTTCAGAGCTGCAGCTAAACTAAAAAGGTTTCCAGGAGAGTTAGTGACTCACAGGATGCATCTACAATAAATTATTTGGTTTAACACCCAAGATAAAGCTTTAAAAAAATTAATTTCCATTTGGTCATGATATATCCTGGTAGTAGGTTACAGAGTGTGCAAGTGGGAAGCAAGTTATCCGTTAGAGGATTAATGAATCATATGGTAATAATGCATAACAGTTCTTAAGTAGTAATAACATTTGCAAACCACTCACATATTTTTACTTTCCATCATAACACTTATATAGAGTAAATGTGGGTCGAATACCATTTCCACCTTACAGGATGGAAGAGCAAGAGAGGAAGACTCCTGTGGTTTGTCAGGCAGTAAAACTGCAGTTAAAACTCAGGTTTCTCACACATTCTAGCCGTATCTGCTTGCGCTGCGACATGAAAAGCTAAATTTCTTTTAACAACTAGTCCACTTCTGGGTTTCTTTGGAGAAAATAAGACAGCAATTTTGATTCAATATAAACCTCTGTCTTTGTCACTGCCTAGGCAGCTCAATCTACATGAGGTGCAGCAAACTTTTATTTTAACAAGATATGACCTTTAATATTAAGAACATCTGGAGCCCTCTTCTTGTTTGTGTTCTTAAATGGTAAGGTCATCAGATACAGTCCTTTGTACTTGGACATGAATTATTTCATAGTGGCACCCCCAGCAACAGACAGGGGGTATGTTCTAACCATTCCCATTCAGGCAAAACTTTCACAGTGTGTAGTGTATTTTCAGAAAGCATGTCGGATCAGAAAATTTAGGAAAGTTGACATTTGTTAATCTTTAAACTGTTCAATATTATTTAATGGAAGCAGTCAGTATGATTTAACAGGCTTTGAGTGAGTTCCAGGTCCAAGTAAAGAAAAAAATGTAGTTTTATTTCATAGTTTGATGCAAATAACTGATTTCTAAGAAACTATGAAAGATCAGTTACTGGAAAGATCTTACACTGAAATTCAAAATACACGTTACACTTGCACCAAAAATAGCATAGTTGGGCTAACCAATGATTTTTTTCTCTAATGAATAGTGAAACAATTCAGACCTCAAGATAAAGTTAAATCAATCTGACAAATAGAACGCAGAGTTTATTTCTCTTACCGGTCACTCCATTTCAAGAATGAATAAGGAAGGAAGGGATTGGAAAGTTGTTGTAGTGATGTTTCAAATTTATGCTTGCAGATTCAGGTCACTTACTTCATACTGGTATGCCTTTGTCATAAGCTGACTGGCTTCATGATTTAAACAAATTACCTGCGAGATATGGAGATTGGTTAAAAAATAGAAGTAGCTAGTCTGCATATAGAGCCAGACTGAAATAACTATTGGCCATTAGTGAAAGAGTTTGTTTGCATGGTTAAAAAAAAGTAAATATTTGGTAAAGCAGTTAGCCTGAGGAGTGCTTCTTCAAGCCTATGCATTGTCATGGCTGGCCTTGGATTTCGTTCCCGTTTAAGAACTCCAGAAAACCCCTGTACGTACCACTTGTGCTTCAACATACTGATTGTATAGAAAGCCAGAGGACTACACTGTTGGAGCTGCAGAGGACTGCATTTTCTACTGTGGCTCAAGTTTTCGGGGCAGATTGTTTCCTGTGCAAATAAAACTGGTGTAGGGGAAAAGTAAATTCCCTGAGGTTTCTCTTACATGTGCAAAGTTGGTACGTGATTGATCCCTTAGGAGGTACGTTGCCTGGCACACAGAAAGTGACCCCTGAGATAGACACAACCCAGATCTCCCTCCTGAGTCCAGTTATGGAGCACAGGAACTTTGAAGAAGGAATAGTTTTACTATATATACTGGAAAGCACTTACATAGATATCACAACTACACAAATACAAATAATAATAATAATACTGCTAACGTGCATCATGATCTTGAAAGAGGTTATTAAACTCAAAGGTCTGAACTGGGCAGAAGTCTTCCTTCTCCATGCAATCTTCTGTATATCTTGAATCCTCCTGCTCCCACCTATTGACAGCTTTTATAGGTGCCAGAAGGCAAAGACATCTTCCCCTTCTTACAGTAACTCATTAGTTACATTTTTTTCCTCTAAAGTCCATGTTCTATCCTTTTCTTTTTCTGAGAAGATCATACATCTACACTACATTGCTGGAGACACCACTGGAGTGACAGTGCCTGCATGTCCAAAGTGCCTTGGCCTTGGAGGGTACTCAGGAGGATGGGGAGGAAGAACAGTAAGAACATCTATCCTGCTTGAGCTTTCTTACAGCAGAGGAGTGTCAGTGAGACATCCATACAAAAGGTTTCACATGTGGACACAGCAACAGGAAAAAACATCCCACAGATGATGGCTTTCTGCCTTAAGTAGATCAGTATGTGTATTATCGTAGATAGTGTACTCTACTGCCTGGACCTCTGATTCAGCATTTCCAGGCAAATACTGATTCTGGGGTTTCTACATGACTAAAACCTGCTTATCGGATTAGCATTAAAACTTGAGGTCTTACCATCCAATTATAATGTGTTTGGATGACCAGCAATTGCATTCAGGAGAACCTATACTTTTCCCTCAGCAGCCGCTGCAAGCAGATGTAACCCGTGACACCTCAGCACATCCTAAAGCTGCTCTTGCTCAGCATGTTATTTCTTATGGACTTGAGTACTGCTCAGAACCAGATGAACGGCCAAGAAAAACTGGACAAAACAGGCTTTTGCTACAAATAGGCACAAAACCTTCTGGCTCAACCTTCCTCCTCACACTCATTGCGCTGGTATGCTCAGCTCTAGTCTCACATAAAGCCCTCACTCTTAATGCCTGCAGGACATCCCCGTGCAGGTGGTTTATGGGTGATCCAATATGCCTTAAAGGAAGAGTCTGGAGAACTCGGAAGCCACCAGAGAGCCGATCAGTGGTTCACCCTTCACCCCCCACCCCCCCCACCCCCCATCCTTGTGCTACAAGGCCCTGAGGAGCAACGGTGTGAGGCAGGCAGGTTCCTAAAACCCAGGCCATGTGGTGTGGTCACAGGCTGTGTGTGGCATACACACACTTCAGTTAGTGCCTTGGAGAAGGCAGTGGAAGGACCTTGCTGAGATAGCCCTAATAGCCATGATGGCCCATGGGGAAGGGATCAAGCTGTTACCGTCTGTGGGAGGAGGAATATGGGGATATAATGAATTTGATTATACAGCTGCTTGAAGGGCAGATGCCAAAGGGCCTTGAAGGGCCTATCCCTCAGCAAGGGCCACTTCATCTCCGCTAAAGCATCCTCACAGAGCAAACTGAGTGGAAAGAATTTCCTCTAACAGCGCAGCTTTCAAAAAGCCCAAGCCAAATAGGCAGGACGGAAAAAACTCCCTTAATAGGTTATTTTGCTGATCTTCCTCTGAGGATACCTTTGCTTTTTTTTACCTCCATGGAAAAAAAATCTTTGTATATTAGATGAGGCAAGTATAAAAACACATGTAGTATTTACACATAAACCTTCTTTACCGAAACCTCTGGTTTATGCAGCTTTTTTGTTTCCCTGGCTTTTTCCTTAACTTGATCTTTTTTATTTTGTCTTTAAAGGAAAACCAATAGTATGTTTACTGAATTTTAATCTGTATTGGATCTGCACATGACATTTTGCTATGTTAGATAAAGCAGGTAATTTAGTAATGTAGAGTTAAAATAAATAAATAAATAAAAGCACGTTGCCTCTACTAAAATGCAAATGCAAATTGTCAGCAGATCCAAACCTCTTTGGTGTTAGCCTGTCTTTGAGGGAAACATATACAATAGGTTTTAGTATTAAACTGATTAATTCACCTGTGATAAGGATAAAACATAGTATTTATGCTTTTGACCTCGGTGGACATTTTGTCTCATTGTATAAATTTAAATTGCCTCATTATATAAATTCTAAATGTATTGCCTCCTCTTCGCACATTAGTATTTTTTTAGTAGAATAGCTGACTGGTTATCATTTCTAAAGGATGGAAGATTACTGGTATTTTTCATGTCTGGAAAATTGCCAGCTTATTACTTTCCCCTTATTTAAGCTTTTCCTACATTCATCATTTAATCTATTTTTCTTGCCTTCAAATGTGTTTTGCCCCTGTATTCTTTCACATGCATCTCCTTCTTTAAGATGTTCTGAGTAACTATTTCCATAGAAACTTTTTGTAAAGTCATATAGTTTTAAGACTGTATTTTTACCAAAAATGCTTTAGGTTATGATGCTCATCACCTCTCTTCTAGGTCAATGATACTATAAATAAAGCTATTTTAAAGAGTTCAGTTTAGATCACAGTCAGCTTCCAAACTCAACAGATGAATACCTAGGATAAGGACATACAAAATTATTTTTGTCCTATAACATTCACTTGCCACATAAAACAGCAACAAGCAATAGTATTTTCCTGATCTTGGATTAAGCTTCCTCACTGGCTTCACTTTCAGCTTTCCCCTCTTTCTGTTGGGAAGGTGCCACTGAAATACAAATTATGTGCTAGCATAACTGAAGGTTTTGTACAGGAGACCTGAACAACATGCAGATTTGCTGGCCACATCTCTGTTTTCAGCTGGCTCTCCCCGCAGTATACTCCCAACACACCTAAATATACATATTGCAGGCAGCCTGGCCTCCCAGTTTTTTGAATGCAGACTGTCTACAAGTCTTTGCTTCCCAGTCTTCTGGAAACCTGGCCTAAGGTCTTAATACTGTGTATTCAATCAGGCATCAAATATCAAGGTCTGCTTTTTTCACATTGCCAAAAAACACGCAATTCAGTTTGGGTGAGAAATTACAATAAATTAAGTCTGTATGTTCAATAACGTGTTCTGTGAGATGAGGATCAGGGGTTTTGGTTCCCATCCCCATAACTTAGACATAAAACTAACTAAGCCCAAATTTCTCTTCTTACTAAGGCTAAATCTGAATTTCGGCGAAACAGCCTTTGACATCAATAAACATTTATGTCAATTGTGCATGTGAAATATGCATGTGAAATGTGTGTGGTAAATTAAAAGGGAATGTAATAAATTCAAAAAGTATTAATTTAATTGGCTGATATTTTACAGAAAGAAGGTAAAAATCAATTCCTTTAATTTCTCACATTTAAGCAAAAGCCCCTGCATAGAGCTTTGAGGCATGCCCTAAAGTTCAAAATCAGAATCTTAGACCAGGTTTTGGAATGAATTCTCAATTTACGGCTTTTAGTAAGCTCTGCATTGAGTTTAAATTTGGAGCTTGTTAATTCATATGAAAACTGATTCTAACATACTAAAGCATAAGGAAATAGCTAAAACCAAAGCCATGTGACTTTCATGAAAAACACTATTTTAGCCATGATCTTCCTACACTATTGAGAATCAGGAGCAATTTGGGGGATTTTTTTTTTTCTGAATTTGGAAATACATTAGAAGCTAGTACAAATGACAAATTACTGTCATAAGCTACTAGAAAGGAATATTGCTGTGTGTGCATTCAGCTACATACTACAATAGCTTAAGTTTTCATTGGTGCTTTCATATTCAAACCCCAGAAGAGTACTTTGCAACAATACTTGTACCTTCAGTGTGAAACGTTGCAGAAACCTCAAACTGAATGAAAAGTGGCTGAAGAAATATGCTTGAATGTAGTCTTTTTTTTTTTCTATGGGCTAAAGAAATCTGCAAATTAGGGAAAGACAGAAATACCTTACACAACTACATGTTAATTTGTATAGATCAGCTTCTAGTGAAAGGATCTTAAAAAGAATACAAGAGAGCAAGCACTATTGATGACAGAGAAAATTAGATAACCAAGCTTGTGCATCACCATAAACAATGTTTGTTTTTAAGCTTCTTAGTTGTAAATAAATGGACATGATCTTGCAACCTCTGTCATATTCATCACAGTATTATAAATAACTGCTAGATCACAACATCCCAGAACAGGACAAGATTTTTTGTTTAGAATTTGTGAGCTGTCAGACTTATTAACAATCATGTCTGTGCGCGTGTTTTTTTCTTCAGGCCCAGCAACATATCATTGTTCTAATAAAAATGCAGCGACATTCAGTTTAAAAGTGGCTGTTTAAAAAGTAAACACTTTATTAAACACTAAAGTATGAAACATCCTTCCAACAGAGGCAAAAAGCTTAAGCTGTTTTAATCTGATGCAAGTTGATGCTGCAATGGTTTGAGCAGGTAGGCTGGAGTACGGGCTTGGTACCAAATAATAAGTTGAATAGCCATGTCCTGGACTTCTGTCTTCAGTGTTTGAGAGAAACAGAGATGTTTTAAATCACATCTGATCTGGGTTTTATCTCAAACAACCTTCCTAGGGGTAACAATCAGGACAAGATCAATCTCAGCATGTTGTAACAGGCTCCAGTTGACTAGAGGAAAAAAAGCACAGTACTTTTAGGATGCCTGAGCCATACAGTAACTGAAAGCTTTGCTTCCTGATAAAACATGAACAGCTTTTCCTAGGCCTCTAATTCCATCTCTTTAAAATTTGAATTTACAGTAATTTTTCTTAATATAGGGCTATAATGGTGGCTGTAACGATGGCTTCATGTTTCAGTGAATACCAGCTTTGTCTTGTTCCATATTCAATCTCTCTGGATGATAAGTTTTATTATGCACATTGATAGAAGTCAATGTCTGTTTGTAATTTCAGTTTTATATGTTACCAAGCTGAACACAGAGAAATTAAGTTGTTAGCTCTATTATGATGCAGTTTGGATTTGAAAAAGAAAAGAGAGGAAAGTAAAATGGGCCAAAAAACCACAACAAAAATATATAGCAACAAGCTTTAGGAGACTGACTGTAGCTCAAAGAATGAACAAAATTTGCAACACAATAGAAATGGGAGGAAGCTTTATAGGGGCATTGAATTTAGAAGAAAACATTTGCAGGAGAAGGAATTAAATGTTCTGAAGAACTTCTGGAACAAAATAAAGAGAAACACTGAGTGCAAAGCCTTGTCAGATTCAGAGATGTATTCTAACAAGTATTCATATTGAATGCTCGGGGAAAGAGCTCATGGAGAATTTCGGTCAGAACAGTCAGGGGTGAGCTAGGCACAAGTAGCCTGTGGAAGGACGGCACCTGGGAAATGCAGTAGAAGAAGAAAGTGTACTGCAGGGCTGGCATGTGTCACTGTAAGTTCGGCAAAGTAGCTCTGTCTTTCCAAAGTAAAGCAGATCGCACACTGTGAAAAATTTAAAAGATGCCTAAGACAAGCAGGTGAGGAACTATTGCAGCTGAACAGTACTAAATATTGTGAGATATACCTTAATAGGAAAAGTTGGACAAGAAAATGTTATCATTATGATTACTTTTTTTGTGAACATAACGCATCCCTCACAATTTACACAACAAATATATAAACCTATATATAAACCTAGCTCTATTTTCAGTACCATGCAAAGTCCATGGCCTTCAGGGAAACCTGAATAGACTCCTGAATCAGTGACCCAATGTCTCTTTTCAGTTCTTTTAAATTACTTTTTCTCTGTAAATAATGTAAAGGTTCTTTAGTATAATATAGCCATATTGTATATTTCTTATAATAATAGTTTGATCGAATTATTCATATTATTTAGATTATTATATATAATTAATATTAAAATGCCAATAATTAATATCTGTGTATGCCTGCTATCTTGAGGCAGGGAACATAGGTTTCTGTTTCAAATGAAGGTTGATGACAGCAAATGAGGCAGCACCAGCACAAAAAAAAAAAAGAGCCGAAGATGGCCACAGATTAGAGCCTAAAGCCCATGGAACAGAAATGCCGGAATTAGTACATTTCATTTTTAGGTTTGCCTGGTATTAAGAGTGAAATCAAAGCTGGAAACCACAATCTTCTGTTTATTCCTCTATAGATAGTAAACTCTAAAAAGCAGTGCATGCAGGTAGCCTCTCAATGACACAAACCTGGAAGTCATTAACTGGGGCATACAACCTGCAAGTGGCTCTTTGAGAACTGGCATTGCCAGGTGCTGAGCCATGGAGAATGAGGTTGCTCCCCCATTGGCAAGGTAAAGAAGAGGCTACACATGACTTCAGCATCCCCAAATTGTCACAGTTAGTCAACTCAATACTACTAGGTAGCAGATAGGATCACTCCAGGCAGTATTGTTGCATTGAAATGGATTGTTTTCCTGTTTGAGAGAAGATTGCTCACTAACTTCTAGGGCATCAAGTAATTTATTGTGCAATTAGGATGCTTGTGAACACCTGCACTTTTAAAGCAAGCTAACTACAGTTGTCCCTGTATAGCCTCCTTAAGCAAGGAATAAAATGTTTTCTCTTAATTAATCCACTTACTTACTTTCTGTTTTTCAACTGCAAGGGAAAACTCTTGCTAAATTGACTTAGATTATGTTGCATTTTATTGTACTTTTAAAATATTACTTTAATAACTGCTTCTTCTGAAAACCAGTAATCACTTCTGCAACGTCATCTGAAATGAATGAGACAGTGCTAAGAGTATTATTTTCCCTCCAAATCACCCTGAATTTTTAAATGCACTCCAAACAGAAAAGTTGCTACCCAGAGTACTGGCAAGCTAGTGATGGGCAAATGAGGAGCCCAAACCCTAAGAAAGTGGCAACACAAGCAAGACACAGTATTTGCTGGTGTTTACCTGCCAGGGCATCCACATTCTGCTCCCATTAGATTATACCATAGTTAGTTTTATGGAAGATGTGTACCCAGTCCTAGTCAGAAAACTTGCCTGCTTATATGTATCATGTAAACAGAACAGTTGTAAGTAATAAAGATGGAGTGATAAGTACGATTTTGTATATGCTTTGCAGAGATTTAACTATTCACTGAAGGGCAGCGAAGGCTTCTTAACAACCTATGTTCCTTACTAAGTAGAGTAACTGTTAAAGTGTTTGGGAGTAAAAGGAAGAAGGGAAATGTTATGTTGTTTGCTGAAAGACTTATTAACGATATTCATTAATACAGAAAGCAATAACCCATGATTTACACATTTAAAAATGCAGCTGTGAAGCTAGGGTCCATTTTTTATTCTAGCTGGTGCTTTATCAGGAAGAGGATGCAGAGGATTTGCAAATGTGCCACCAATACCTCAATACCTGGTAAAGAAGAAAAGCCCTCAGAAACTGTAGATGTCTCAGGCTTCAACTGAGTTTTAGCAGACATTGGGATTTGCTATTATAATCCACCCCCTGTACTTCTGGTAAATGAACTGTTGCAGGAGATACAAGAATATTGCCTATCAGCTAGCTATGGCATTCAAACACTACATTTACTTCCATAAAATCCATTCTGCAAAATACTCTCCATTCAGTGCAGCCACTAAGGTATAAAAGATATGAATATTACTTACGCGCCAATGGAATCACATTTGCAAATTAAAATTCTGCTGTGTGACAAAGACGAGCTACAAAAAACCCACAGATTTATGAAGGAGAAATAAACAGAAAGCAAAAAATAGCACTGCTCCAAGGATTTACAAGTATCATATAATCAGTAAAGTATGTTATAAAATAAAATGATCCAACATCAACAAAAAACAACTAAGCTGTGTTGGTTTTACACAAATCTTTCTTCTCTTAGGCCTTGTAGTTTGATTTTGCTACACATTTTAACCTCAGTGCTTTCTTCTGTTGGGGAAGAAATTCCTTCCTATTGAGGAATATTTCAAAGAGCTTTGCACTTGCCCTCATGAGAAGCGAATGAGCAATAGGAGCATTTTCATGAACCATCACCTTTTCTTTAATAAGCACTTATGGTGGTTGCTATGTTTTTCCTGGAGATAAATGAAAAATGTCTGGAAAGACAGAGCATAGGTAGGAAGCATTTTATTCAAAAGATGAATGGTTTTTTCCAAATCTGATGTCCTCTATACCAATCCGTGGATTAAAGCATCTATAAAGCATGCAGTGAAAATTGATTTAGGCATGCAAGTAAAAGAATGGCACAGAACTGTAGTAGCTGGAGCGAGAGGCAGGTCACAATGTGTATTTATAATAACCCATTCCTAGAAAAATAATTTTCACTGTGTGGGTGCAGGACTCAGTGTATGACCCAAGGTTGAGAACAGTCAGCCACGCCTGCTCTGACAGAGCCTGTGTTAGTAAGAATTCTGAGATATTTTGTCTTGCCAAGCACCTTTCTCAAACCTAATGTCCTCAGACTCTTATCTAATATTTATTGCTGAGGAGAGGCCATTGACCGAGCTATCTGCCCTTGTTCTGCAGGAGGAAGAAGGTAACACTTTCCGTTGGCTCCCCTTTTTTGATGCTATGAGAAAAGCAAAAAGATAGACCTAAGATGACCTTTCCAGAAATTTTTCTTCCTTTAACCTGGGTGGACGGGTATCTTATACCATATAATGCATCCGTTGTGACCATCCTGGGAACCAGTGACAAAGAATATGTGCTGCCCATTTAATTTCCAAATTGTAAAAATCCAGTGCTGTGCCAAGGTACCCCACACCTTCCAGTGTCTGCAGACACTAACTAATTGTCAAATCAGAAAATTGCCAAAACAGGATAAGTTTGGGTCCATGCATGCTTTTTTTGGGGGGTACAGCCAAACTACACTCCAGATCACTGAATGGCCCTGTAACCATGATGGTTATAACTCCAACCATTTTCATATCCTCAGCACTAACCTGCCCTATTTTCCATCTAATCCCTTTCTGTAGGAAAACAGATCTCCCATGGACACATTTTAAATGTCCTATAACTAACAGGTTACTAGAAAATTAAATGCTGATGTTGTCCATTAAAGTTTTGGTTAGCAACAATCAGATAATTATTTAATTTATCCTCAAACTATATTGAAAAATATCCAAATCCAAACTTGAATTTGTAAATTCATTACAAAATTTCTAACCTGGATCATTTATCTATTAATTGTGCTCCACATATGGCTTCAAGCTTCATTCTGTTTTATTTTTTGTGTTTTGTTAAACGTCAATAATAGCCTTTTATCAATCTGTACATAAAATACTAATTTGAGTAAGTTAGCACTGACCAATAGCAGTAATTATAATTAGTAATAATTAGTTACAGTATTGGTAAATTGTGTTTTATACTTCCTTCATCTGGATAGTGATAGAAAAATATGGTTGTAACCAATCCAAAGATCCTGTTGAAGCCTATGAAAATCAAAAGTAAAATTTGATATATTCTATTTTTCTGTATATTCACTATAACATATTGATTCCAAATGTATGTTTGCTATTTTGACAAAGGCAATGCAGCACAATCACAGAGATTTGCACATAGCTGTAACTTTGCATGGGATTTTTCTGAAAAAGAAACAGTAATTAATAAAATAATAGCAGTATGTTCTCAGTGATGCTCACACAATATTGCAAGCATAAAAGCATTAAAGCCTTCGAATCTCTCTTTGAGCAGCTGTAAAACAAAAGGAGATTGCTATATATTTATCGGGTGAGGCAAGATTTTTAAAGGTCTGATAAAACTTAAGAGCTTATCTGAAAAAAAACCCCAGACTTCATAGTTCATTACAGTGCCAATTTTAAAATAAAAGTTTTCTATTCCCACACAACACCCACATATTTTTTAATCCTCAGATTAGTGTCTTCATCATATGTCAAGCTTTTTATATAAACCTGTTTTCATTTGCTTTTATTTTTCTTTTTTTTTCTCCCTTCATTTAATTTTAAGCAACTCCTATCCTAGGTTTCTGATGTGATGCTATTTTTCTGCCCGGTAGAAGTCCAAAGAGAAGTTTGAGTATTTGGTAAACCTTAATAAAGGTGGAATATTGACACTGTGTTGTTCAACCCAGTCTTCTTTCAGGGCTTTCATTGTGGATCTCTTTCATCATACAGGAACAATGAAACAGATGTGTCTGAGGATTTGTGTCAGAGAGAGAAGTTTGCATGACCAAACCCACTTCAAATGTCTGAAGAAATCCTCAAAGCCACAAATGGAGGTCTGCTGTCAGAGGATGGAGTATTCACAGTCTCTTTTCATGAATGATGGTGAATTGATCACACAGGAAGAACTGCAAAAACTCTTCAAAAGGGTAAAATAAAAAGCAGAAAAGTCAAACACCACATGAAAAGGGACAGTTTATGGTGATACTTAAATTTTTCAAAGAACATACCAAAGAAAAAAAAAAAGAGTACTTTTAGAAGTCCAATTATCAGAGTATTGCAATTGCAATGAGTTGTATATAACGTATACACGTCCAGCAAAAAGTTGGATTAATAGCTGTGCTGAAGTATAATACTGTAACTGCTGTAGCCTGATCTTCAGCACCCTCTATGTCAGTCAGTCATGAGGGTTAAGGAAACAGAGCATTCAGAAGCAGCTGCCTTCAAATTGAAGTACTATACTATACAGCGGAGCGTGTACTATGATTTGCATATGGTTATTGAGAGATAAATATCATATATCCATTTACAACATAATTGGAATTATACCTGCGGTAATCAGACAACAGCTATGGGATAAATAAACAAAGGAAGACTGACAAAGCAAATTTTGTAGAAATCGATATTAATTTGCAGAAACTAATATATAATTTCCTCAATTAGAGCCCTTGATTAAAGAGTGGGAAGAGGTTACATAAATTAATCAGAGGATATGGTACAGCTTTCACAGGTCCCAAGGTGCAGAAGGCTACTGACCTGTAGCTACAGTGCATTATGTTTATTGCTCCTTGTGGTTTTACTTTTTGGTGTTTTGGACTTTCAGAATAGATGGATCTGGGCACAGAAGTCGTTACAAAATTGACCATCTGGAAATCCACCGTCATTTCAGCTGCATGTAATGTAGCAAACACAACCTGCTCTTTGGAGCAGGTTTTCAAAGTCTGTGGAACAGTTCTTCCAGAACTGTTGACAGTTCTTCATAAAGAAATAAATGCCAGCAGAAGAACAAAAGGAATTATGATGAGAGCCATAAGTGACACTGCAAAGAGATGGGTTTCTTTTGACATTTAGAGTTACCTGGCAGTGCGGCATAAGACAAAAGCATCTGCATGACACAAAAGAATTTCACGATTCTGTAGATCCACAGATGACTTCTGTGGGAAGTTTGGGAAGGGGAAGACGCTGGGAAATAAGATCATGTGTAAAATAATTCCTGAAGAATATGTTTAAAAACTTTTTTTTTTTTTTTAATTTATGATGGTCTATATCCTGCCTTTAGTTTTGTTGGTAGGAAGTCTAGAGAAAATCTATGGATTCTGAAGTGGTAGCTCTGGGTTTGTCTTGCTGTAAAATGAGAGCAGAATTTTGTCTTCTGCCTTCAGTCATATGACCGTATCTTCATACTTTTAGTTTCCATCCCCATAATACTCCATGAAAGCCATACAGAGTGGTCTGAAGCTTTGTGAACTGGTTAACAATATAGAAAAAGAAGATAAATATAAGTGCAAGAGAATGATTTCCTTTCCTTTATGTTTCTAGTTGTGTTTCAGAGAAGAAAGTTGCTTCCACCAAGAGGGAAATTGCTTTGTGACTAAAATGGCATTAGACTGTCTCCTATGAATTTTCTAAAAGCACAGAAGAGTAACAGCAAAAGAGAGCAAACAAATACTGCTGTGTGAATAGATTTGAAAAATAAACCATGTTTTACAGCATATATTTCAGAAGTTCTGAAGCCAGAAGGAATTGTTAGATCTCCTGCATAACAACAGGCCTTAGACCTTTCTTTAAGTAATTCCTGTTTAATTAAAACTTAACAACAACCCTGTCTTGACTTAAAGTATTAACAGTTTTGTAGAACCTGCTGCACTATTTTGTAAGTGGTTCCAAAGGCAATTACCATCGTTGTCAAAACTCCCCACTTGATTTCTAGCTTGAATTGATCTAGCTTCAACTTCCAGCTAGTGGATTTTGTTATATCTTTGTCTGCTGTATTGAGAAGCCTCCTATTATCAAATACATTCCCCAAGGCACTTACAGACAGTGAAAAAAACCCCACGTTATCCACCATAAACATACCTGTTTATGGATGGAGGATGAAAGACTCTGTCTGTGAAGCTTATCAAAGGGAAGGTTAAATCATTACTTTGAATAGTGTTTGAACCTAACATAATAACTTGGAGGGGAAAGGTTTTTATTCATGTGAGCTGAAGAATGAGGTAGGTATACAATCCTTTATTTTTTGAAGTATTGGTAACACATAGAGGTCCAGATGAGTTTCAGACTGGTGTCTTCTGTCTAAGTGACAGCAGCCACAACTTGTTTCTTGCAAGCAGAGATGAGTCAGACTGCAGCTCTGGAGTGAGCAGCTGGAAGAGAGTGAAGGCAGTGAAAATACCTTGGCTCTGTGCATGTGTTCTGATCCATGTTTCAGCTTGAGGGACAATGTGTGGACTGAGCCCTTTGCACATTTCTGGCACTTTTTTGGCAAAGGGTACAAAACCAACTGCCATTCACCTTTCTGACAGAGGCAGCAATAACGTAAATGAGAAACTGTCCACCAGCTCATAGGGCCGCCTCCTATGCACTTGCTCACTTCTCCCTAGTGTAAGAGATGCAATGGAATAATGTGCAATGGAAAAAAGGGCTGAAAGGAACTGGAAAAGACATGGGGTTTGGGTTTCTCCATATTTATTCCTACAAGTTCTGCAGACACTGAAAACAGACTGAGTACAAGCCCCTTAGCTATGTCTTACATCCCATTAGAAAGGTGATTTCACTAAGGGTAATATGTGCATCTGTAAAGAGCTTAGCTGGAAAAAGTACCCAAGGCTTAACTTCAGAAGTGCTAGTATTATTGATGGTTATGTATTTGGCCATGTTTTATTTCTAGTTACTACAAAAACAATTTTATATATATATCTCTCTCAAAGTTATTATACACATTCCAAGGGTCACTGTACCCCAGGAAATACCTTTTCACAGATCAGAGCACTCTTGACTACTAAAGATACCTTGGTTTGGCCCATGGAAAGGAGCTAATACGCACATTCTGAGCTCTTTGAAACAAGACCATTATATATATTTGTCTCTTCTGATGCTGCCAGCACCCTGGTGGGTGTCATAAAATAAGAAATATATAACTCTGTTAAGACAGGATGCTGTCTGTATTACAGTAATAAATGTGTGAATTTATAGATAAAGATTCATTGTGCAAAACATTTCTCTTTGGTTTTAGTGGAAGACAGAACAGGGAGCAGATTTTTCAAAAAATAAAGGAATACTAATTTCCAGGATAGTAACACAAAAAAACCCAACAGTGAAGCAGAGCATATAAGCTGGACATAGTAGTCATCACTAAAATCCTGACAGTTTTCTTCAAAGCTTGTTGCAGATGAAGAATATCATATAATTTAATACGTAATAAATATCATCTGCTTACTGCACCATCACATACATACTAATACAAATAAAAGCACTGCAATAATGGCAATCCTGGGCATACTAAGTGAAAACAATAAAGCAGGGTAGAATTCAAACCATGCATCCTACTTTTGTGGAGAATATAGAAGAAGGTTTGAATCACCCATCACACAGGCCTACATGATCTGTATATAAAATTTCCTAAGACACAATTTTTTAAGTACACAATATAAGCAGAGGATAAAATGTTTTTCAAGGATGCCCTTGCACACAGGATGTGATTAATACATGATGAGGGAATTGGTTGTCTCTGTGAATGCCCAAACTGGAGCTTCCTGCAAAGGCTAGTGTCGGCAAGGGAAAAATTAAGATTAATATCACTTAAAGCAGAGTATTTGACTGTAGTATATAGCTAAATCTGCCCTTGTCTGTACTGATAAAGGTCCCCTGGACTTCAAAGGATCCATACAGTCAAGTTCAAAGTGGATGCCGATATAAATAAGGATTCTAGACTCCGCATCTGGGTCTCCATATATGTGTCCATGACAACACAAACACCCAAACTCACTACTCGCTTTCTGGTTTTTGAGTAGAAAAATGTATTTTCAAGGAAACTCTGATCTGTGCTTTTTAGCTTGCCCCCTCTGTCACTGTGGTGGAGAACTGCATACTCAGGCTGATATAAATTTTATTCTATCATGATCCTCAAATCCCTTTCCTAATTTTATCAGAAGCAGGTGTTTCAGAAAACTGTACCTGCTTTTTT
Source organism: Gymnogyps californianus (assembly GCF_018139145.2). NCBI lineage: Eukaryota > Metazoa > Chordata > Aves > Accipitriformes > Cathartidae > Gymnogyps > Gymnogyps californianus. The sequence goes on from NC_059474.1 coordinate 47,388,909, forward strand.
GACCAAAATGCAAAACCTGACTAAGGAGTTATGTAAGTTACTTAAGCTTTCTCTAAAATGGCATAACTATTTGGAATTCATTCTACCCAGTTCAGTCAGCAACTATTTATGTGCTCTATACGTTGTCATCAAAAGAGTAGTATTAGTATAATAAAGTACAGTATTAGTATAATAAAAATGAAAATATTCAGGGCTTAGGATATGCTATCTGGACCACAGGTGAATGCACAGTTTAAACTACAGATATGACATCAAAGACTATGCTGGACACCAAGTTCCACAACAGACTATTCCCAGACCTTCTATTTAATTCTCAGCTGGGGCAACAAACTATTAGGGAGATATAATCACAGCTGGCACTCTAGGGCTATGTTATTAAGAAAATGTTGTCCCAGGCAAAAGCTGACCTAGGAAAAATATGCAAAAGGAGATATGGAGAATAGTAACCACAAGAGCAACAAGAGTAAGTATAATCAGGTATAGCAAATACTGAAAGTGTCAAACTGAAAGCGGTGCTCCAAATACCTGTTTTAGGTTGAGTGTCTAATATGGAATAAATAGGAAAAAAAAAAATCTGCTTGGAAGCTATGTAGGAGCAGAATTTTATAGCAGTAATATAAACAGCTAAAATAAGCCTCTCCTATAATGTCTCAAAATGCATATGATGATAGCTCATATACATTCTAAGTAGCTCTTTGTAGGGCAAACTGTTATCGTAAGTAAAGCAATGTGGTGTGAAAAGCTTCCTCTTCCATATACACAAGATTTCTATATTTAAGACATTTGAATGCACTTTCAGTACCATGTGACCATCTTTGCACACTGACTGAGTGCAAAAAGCAGACAATAATGATCTGTGTCTTTCCACACTGGTACGAACACCAGGGCTTTTGGAGACTTACATGAATCTGTTACTATTAATAGGAGCAACCATTGTGTAAGTTCCATTTTGATGAGAAAATGGACTCAGGAACATTTCTAACTTGAACTGCTTCTAGCTATGCTAGGATGAGATGCATAATAGGCCTTCCAAAGTACTTATGTCCCACAGTTGGACACCAAAGGAAATACGCTGGTTCAGCACTTTATCTCTTACTTCTCTTTTACACTGAGAAATGAGTCTCTCTTCTAATTAAACAAATGCAGATGGAAACCCTGGGGCAAGATATGGTGTGGGTTGTGGGAATGACCGATTAGGAAACAGAAGACTAAAATGATCCTGCTCCTGGATGAGGGTGCTAGTTTTTCTTAATGTAAAATAGGTTTTTTGTCTATTTTCCCATTCAGCAATGAGCTCTGCTCACATGAGACTGTCAGATAAGGCCAAGATTTTGAGTTCAGTGTTGCTTTTGATGTCTGCTTGGGAGAACCAAAACCAACTCTCTCTGCCCTCCTCCACATCCTTCCATTTTGGCACAATCCTTTACTTTCTCCAGATAGTGTGCAAAACATTTTGCAGTAGGGAAAAGCAACGACATGAAGATACTGGACTGCAAAAGTCATTCTGACATGATTGAATAGCTCTGGCTGAAACAGAAAGACAGGAATAGTTTTTTTTCATTTAATATCTAACTTTTTTATTTTTCTTCTTTCCTTTTCCTTTCCATTAATGGATTAGAGATGCACTTTTATAACTGTGAAGAACTAATAACAACAATTTGGTATTCTATCAGCATGTCATAGCTTGGTATTATCTGATTTTGTGCCATGAATTTATTACACTTTAATTCAAGCATTTACCTAAGGAATGGCATCCTTACATGAATAAGAAGCAGGAAAGTTTACATACATAAGTATATGCTACAGTCATCAATTTAATAAAAAATTTATCTTTTCCTTCTACCTAAATTTATAAAATACTCTCACTTCTCACCCAGTACTTACTTGTTCGTGAACTGTGTTTGACTGGCTTGGGTGAATACATGCAAATGAAAAAGCTACTTTAGCTGTTTTATTCTGACTGAATAACATGTCACGTTAAATTAAGAAAGTGAGCTGCTGTAGAGGAAACATTAATTAAATCAAGGAGAACTATGTGCTCAAATTTGGAATGTATTTGGAACTACTCTAGGGGAAAAAAAATAAAATAATAAAAGAATCCCATCTCAAACTATATTCAGAAAGCTGTAGCTGGAAGCAGACACAGTCATAGTCAGAAATCTGCCAGTCTACTATAAGAAGCCTGATACCAGTTAGCTACCAGGATATTACTAAATGGATTTTGTGTGGCATTCCCCAAAGTTTTTACAGTTGCTTGATTGCCAGATCTTCAGTGCACGTTTATGGCCATATGAAAGAAAGTCAAAATATATAAATACATACATATATAAATTTATATATACTTGTGGTAGGAAGGGTCAATGTACTGCATTATAATGTAGTGTATATTTCATTATCTTTTTTTTTTAAATACTGTCAAAGAGTAGAGTAACAGAAGATTCTTTCCCTATTATTTTTGAGCTTTGTTTTAAAAGTAAAACTTATTTTAAATGGAATTATCACTCACAAATCCATAGGTTCCTTTCAAAAGAGACTATTCAACCCGGTAACACAGCCTTATAATAAAAACGTTCATTCATTATTCACTGCTGGTTTTAAACTTTGAATTCATCATGACAGTGGAGAACTTTACATTCAGATACCATGTACTTGACCATTTAATAATGTTTATAATTTCAAGATAACAAGACTTCTTTGTGAAACCTGATAATCAGCTTAAAATTGATTGATTCTTATGCTTTATGTGCACTGTACAATATTACAGAGATTTACTCCACAGCTGAATGCTGTATGAAATGGTGTCCTGGTTTCAGCTGAGATGATAGAGTTAATTTTCTTCCTAGTAGCTGGTATACTGTTACGTTTTGGACTTAGTATGAGAATAATGTTGATAACACACTGATGTTTTTAGTTGTTGCTAAGTATAAGTGTTTATACTAAGAAGTCAAGGATTTTTCAGCTTCTCGTGCCCAGCCAGCAAGAAGGCTGGAGGGGCAGAAGAAGTTGGGAGGGGACACAGCCAGGACAGCTGACCCAAACTGGCCAAAGGAATATTCCATACCATATGACATTATGCCCAGTATATAAACTGGGGGGAGTTGGCTGGGAAGGGCAGATTACTGCTCGGGAACCAACTGGGCATCGGTTAGCAAGTGGTGAGGAATTGCATTGTGCATCACTTGTTTTGTATATTCTAGTTCTTTTATTATTATTATTATTATTGCAATTTTTTAATTATTATTATCATTGTCATTATCATTATTTTCTTCCTTTCTGTCCCATTAAACTGTCTTTATCTCAACCCATGAGTTTTATTTTTTATCGATTGTCTCCCCCATCTCTCTGGGTGGGGGGAGTGAGCGAGCAGCTGCGTGGTGCTTAGTTGCCGGCTGGGGTTAAACCATGACAAATGGGAACCACATTTGGGTTTTTTTTTTCCATATTACCTAACACAATCAGCCATAGCTCTTCTTTCAGAAATAAACATGAGTATTGGAGGTTTGTATATGTTTCATGTCTTATGTGTGCCCAATCCAGAGTGATACTGGTTCTGTTCCCTACTTGTATCTAGACAGATTCCAGTTCGTAGCTTGATACTTTGATGCCCATTTTATACAGAAGATAAAGGATGATAGAGGAGAAGCTAAGCTAAGGAGAAGCTTTGTTTAGAAAAAACATGGGGAATTTAAGAGAACTGATATGACAGATTGCATGGTTGTATTTCAACCATTAAGGTACAGCAAATAAAAAAAAAAAAATCAAAGAATTAAAACATCTGTCCTCTTCTACTTGGAAAAAGAAAAAGTATATATACCCTTATAGAAGGTAAATTAAAAACTGAGAAGTGCATCAGATGATAGTAATGAAAAAATAAATATTCTTGGATTACTTGGTATATCATGATATTCATTTATCATAATAGATAATATGAAAGTTACTTCCTCAGTATGAATTTCAAATTCAATAGACTGTGGTATCCCAACCAAAAGGGATATGTAAGAAGATTTGGAAAGGAGAGTGGAAGGGTCTAAATGCTTAAATCGGAGATAAATATCCAGAAGTTTTCTTCAGAAGGTTCTACAGTATTAAAGAAGTATTCAACAGGTCACACCCACTCCCCCTTTATCAAACTCTTTTTCTATTCTGATCAGAATATTAAATTCTTACCAGAAGCACATTGCAGCCAGTAAAGTGGCTAACATAGACAGTGAACCACATAGCAGATGTGGGGGAGCTAAAAGCTTTGTCTCTAAAATACTCTGCTGAGGTTCAGTAGAGACCTGAAGTGCAGCTGGAATGCATGAATAGTGAAGATTAGCACATAATTTCTTATCTTTCCTTCAAAAGAAGTACAGACTACAGAGATTCATAGCTAGAAACTTCAGCACGTCTGTTGTATTGAACGGTATCTGAACAGCTGCTATGGCGCTAAATAACACTGTGCCTATAAGTTTACGTGGCTTACATTATGTTATTAATCAGTGACGGATGTCTACTTCCACAGAATCACTCCCATGTTGCATACATTTAGCTTGCTAGACAGGAATATGGACAAGAATATGGAGTAATGCTAGAGTAATGCAATGACTACCCTTCTGAAGAGCCCTCACCTATACGTAACACCAGGGCGAATTTACTGAATGTTATGCATTTCATAGATCATGACCACCACTCATTCATTTCTTAAAAAATTCACATTCACAGAGTTGGGTGTTACTTTTAGATATGCTGGCTATTTAAAATTTCATCCATGATTCTAAAATGTTTCTTATCAAAAGAAAAACCAACCAGAAATATTGCTGCTTCAAATGCAAGCCCATAGGGTAACCATCTTTTCTCCCTTTGAAGTTTGGTTGCTATTTAAAGAAAAGCGTCTTGATTTCAAGCAAGTTCCTGCTGTCAGCATCATGTAAACAACATAACTCAAAAGGATCGGCATGTTATGGCCAGTGTAATGAGGAAAGACTATGATTTATATGACATGAAGAATGAATGACTGTGTTGCTTTACCAACAATACCTGTGAAACGAAGCATGGACAAGGGACAGTACAAAAAGAGCTTGAATTATTGCTAGTGTGCAGCATTTAAGGAATTTTCTCTAAATATATGGGAAGAATGTAATAGTTAAAAAAGTACATTATGCTGAAGGCAGAGGTCATCAAAGATTTACACTCTAAGCCAGCATATAATGGAGGTGGAGGATTCTGTGAAATTTGCAAGTAATTTCATGTCTTTGCTGTTCAATCATGAGTCATAAAGGAATCTACCAATACTTATTTTTCCCTAAAATATCACTGTTCTATACCTTGACTTTAATTTTTCTTTTTCAAACTCTTAATAGTAAAGGGGTAACAGTAAACAGAGGGCATATTTAATCAGACAAAAAAAACCCAACCCCACATATCAGCCCAGAATTTCACTCTGCGTGTAGAAATAACTTCTCACTGTTTTGGGGACTTTATAGGATACTTTTTTTTTCCCTCTTTTTTTTTTTTAAGTAAGGTATCTTAAAAGTAAGCATGAAAATCAGGTGCTAGACAGGTCAGAAATGCTTGAAAAGAATTTCAAATTATTCTCACTACTTTGTAAAAAGATGAAACTATGTCTCTGAAAATATATTTTATCTTTATTACTTTACACTAAACCTTTAGGCTTTTATTTAAACCTTCTCCCCTAACTTTTATGAAATTTTACCATTAATTCACAAAAAAATTATTTTCGGGTAAATAATTGTGCATTAAAACAGCACATTCAGTTGAGCTTTCCTGAAAAGCCTGCATGATGCTGAGATGTTGTTTTGTGCAAATTATCTCTGAAGGAATCACTCATATAAAATAGGTTTTCAGAAGAATATTAAAAATTTTTGGAATAGATAATTTTTCTACATTCCTTAAAATTTCTCCCATTGTTGTCATTAATTTATGTGTCCCCGCTTGTTGTGAATATGAATAAAAATCTCTCACAGTCCTGTATTTCTGTGAATAACTTTCCCTCTTTCAAAAACTGATATTTGGGGGTTGAGTTGAACATTGTAAATGGAAAATAAAAGTGCAGCAGAAGAGACATACATTTAGAATGGACTTCAGAGAAGAGGATATACTTTATACACAAAAATGAGAGAAATAACAGTTGGTACTAATTCTATGTAGAGATTTTGTTATGTTGCTTCATTTTCAGCATGACATTGTTTATATGTTTTTGTACAGAGGCCATCACACAGGGTTAACAAATGGTTAGGTTCAAAATTGCCATCTGGAACAAAGGTTATAGGTTGTCTTATGCCATTAGGTCTCCTGAGAAATTCAGTCATTTCCATTTGTTTCCACTTTTTGCAGGTTCCTTTTAAGGCAAGCACTGAACACTGAGAACCAACAAACCAACCATGACTTTCCTTTTTCCACCTTGCTGCCCCAAATACCAGCCGCACTCTAGTGCCCAACTCATTTTGATGCTTGTCTCCTTGCTACTGTGGAGCACAATGGAATGTCCTGTTTACCAGTACAGCGTGTTCCACAATTTTCTCTTGTCAAACTAAAATCATCTTGCTTGAAAAAAAGAGAATCATAATACAAAAACAATGAATACAAACTGCAGTGAAAATCATACCTAAAAAACAAATGCAGAGACGAGCTGTAAGAGAATGAAACATTGCAGTAGGCTGTTCCATCACATAAATCGGAAATATGGCTAAAATATTAAAATGTTGAAAAGAACACTTTTTAAAGTGTGTGCGTTAGATAAGTAACCAGAGCTAATGAGAAGTATCTCTAATTTCAGAGTAATGGAGAATACAGAAAATATAAGTAATAATCACTTTAAAAATTAATGTAATACTAATAACATTCTTAACATTTTAAATCAAACTACAGAAGTATGCACACACTCTTGTCATATAGTAGGAAGCAAGTCCAAGTCATAATGTTCTTGACTGTTTGAGCCAAAATAATGTTAAGGACTACAGTAAGCTTTCAAAGCCTACCAAAGTATTTCAGTCAAATGATTCGATTTAGAGTCTACGCCGTGTGTGAGCTCTGAGTCAGTTGTCTTGCAACCAGATTCTTTGTCTTAATTTGAAAAAAAAACCCTTTCCATTTCCCCTTCAGAGACTCAGATGATGTTATTCCACTTGATACCTACTACAATTTATGTTCACTTCTATATGATTATTATTGTTAACAGCAGCATAAGCATCTTCATCACTGTAACAGCTAGGGACCCTAGTCATAGATGAAGATTTCAATGTGCAAGACATTGTGAAAACACAGAATTAAAAGAAAAAAACACCCTCCTCATAACTATTTTTGTAAATGTTAAACAAGAACTAGATTGGGAGATAGAGCTAAGGGGAACCAACAAGAAAAAAACATGTCCTTTCGTAACAGTCACTAGCCTCAGTACCCTGTCTGCTCTGCCAAGTCCTCCAGGCAAGGAGCTTTGACAGGGGAATTGAAGGCAGTAACTTTTCATACTGCGTTGCCTTCCATGCCTATTTACTGCATGCACCAGTCTGTCCCTGTATATGGAGTGGGAGAAAAAAAAGAAAGCTTTTGTCCGAGAGAAAAATAGCAAGTGGATACAGGCCAGGACTGGGGGCTGGCCAGAGGTGGGAGTCAACACTGCATTGGTGATGATAAGTGGAAGGGGACAGACCTTGAAAGGCCTTGAAAACAGAGAAGCATCTCTAATCAGATGTTACAGAAAGCAGACAGAAGTGAAGTGCTGCATGCAGAAAATTGATATGTCAAAACCAATGGACTAATGGAGTGTTCTGTAGATCGTATTAGAAGGTACTGAGCAACACAAAGAGGCTTTGCTGGTTTTTGCTTTAAAGCGAGAAACTTGCAGCTCTCCACTTGCACTAATTCTCATAGTTAAGGCTTAGAAAGCAGCCTCAAATCCGTGGTACCTATTGGATCTATGGACAGATCTGCAGCTGGTACCCAGCAGCTTGATGCAGAGGTGAGAGTGGGGTGCCAGGGACCATGGAGGGAGGTGTTGGTGAGAGGCGGCAGCCCCCAGACTCCACGCTTTGAACTCAAAAAGATCTCAAAACTGCTGAAGTGGCACAGAGGAAAGCTGGTAGCACCTGGGCACAAGGCAAGGAACTCAAACAACCATCAGCAGCATTGTGCCCCTTCCAGAGGCTCTCTCCCGTCTTTGACTGAATTTCTACAAATGTGCAGAAGATATAATGTGCAAAATAAAAACCTGATTTTTTTAATCCCTGTTCAAAGGCACAAAGTTCATCCTCCTGAGAAAAGATTAAAAGAAGTTGGGTTGCTTAGCTTAAAGGAGAGGAGAGCAAGGGGGAGTGAGACAGTTTTAGAAGACCTTCTAATGCCTAATTTCTATCATGGATAAAAGAAAATAAAATTCCTTCAATTCCACGAAAGAAGATTCAAATTAGGTACTAGAGGAAAACTACTGAAAGGTAGGGAGACTTTTTCTCTGGAGTGCCCACCAGTGAAGGTCTTTAGCGTATTAGAAATACCTGCAGGGTAGGACGGAGACATCTTGTGGGAAGGGGGTGGGCTAGACAGTCTTCTGAGGTCCCTCTCTGTGCTGGGATTCTTCTCCAACCACCCCAGTCAAAAGACCAGAAGATCTATGATTTGATTAAACAACTTTGAAAAGACATCAAGGCTTCATTTGAAGACTAAAAGGAATGGAGAATATTATTAAAGTTTGTTCTTATCCATCTCCGCTGCTAAAAATGTCTGCCTTACTCTTCATTTGAATTATTCAAGCTTTAATGTGTAGCCTTTGGTCTTTCATTTGTTTGGTTGATCAACTAGATGTATTTGTCATCTTGAGACATTTATAATTTAAAACTTCAGAAGATTGTATACACATACATATCAGAACTAATACAATTTTTAATATTAGTATTCATATTGGTATAGCAATATTTTTCTAATATGAAATATTAAAATACTCACAGGTTGAAAAAGTCCAGTTTCAGCATTATATCCCCGAAATCTTTTTTTCATAAATTCAGCTAGCATAGAGGACCAAGAAGAAATAAGATTCAGCCCTGTGACTTAAAAGGCACACAAAATCCATTTGGTATAAACAGCTTTTGCAGATACAAAGATATAATGAGTTAACTGAGGGGAAATCCTGAGGAAAGCAAATACTCAAAGCATCCTTCAATAACAGGAGAAACAGGGCTGCACACAGACAGCAATGCAAATAAGGTTGCAAGTGGCTGCGGGAGTAGCAGCTATTCCATTAACTGAAAAGAAGAAACTTCATTTTTGCATTGGTTAAAGTGAGCAACACCAAATTAACTTTGTGACATAATGCATGCTGGAATAGCTTTATATGGCTGCTTTTAATAATGATACAAACATAAAAATCCAAGGGTATAGGTCATCTGCTCTTAATATAAAGTGAAATTATCAAACAAAGGATAATGGGGAATGACTGTGACATTCACGTGAATGGAAGTTTCTGTGACTGAACTTGGGACCAAGAGGGAGAAGAAAGCCTGCTGAGAATTTTAAAGAAGGAGGGGGGGAAGGGAGGGAGATTTTGGATCAGGGGGAAAAAAAAAAAATCATTTTGGAAGGAATTCTCATTTCCCTTGTCTAAATACGTAAGAGCATCAAGGTTTTGTTTCAGCTCCCCTATATTGATGAAAAATAATATCCATCATTCAGATACGCAACCAAAGATATAAGCATAGTATATTACATGCAATGGATTACGTTTGGGTTTTGTCTTACTAAGTCCAGCCCTCAACTAAAAATCACTACTATGATATAAATTAGGTGGAAAAATCTCTTGATAAGAAGTTTCTTGTCCTTTCTGTCACCCTCAATTTCAACACTTGGGCTACTGGACTTTCCAGTATATTACAGCAGCAAGGTCTGAAGGATTCTTACCATTTCCAGTTCTTATAGTGAGTTGTACAACTCTACCTGAAGAAACTCTACTTAATATGCTTAAATTTGGGAGCCTTTTGTAAAACATTGCATTCAAAACAGCATAAGGATGATATAAGTGAATGATGCTGATGAAGAACTACAAAGGACTGCACTATTTCAACAAGGCCAAGTGCAAGGTCCTGCACCTGGGCTGGGGCAATCCCCAATATCAATACAGACTGGGGGATGAATTGATTGAGAGCAGCCCTACGGAGAAGGACTTGGGGTTACTGGTGGATGAAAACATAAAAGGAAGCACGGCCAGCAAGTCGAGCGAGGTGATTCTCCTCTTGTTAGACCCCACCTGGATTACTGCATCCAATTCTGGGGTCCTCAGTACAAGAAAGTCATGGACCTGTTAGAGCAGGTCCAGAGGAGGGCCACGAAAATGGTCAGAGGGCTAGAACACATCTCCTATGAAGAAAGGCTGAGAGAGTTGGGGTTGTTCAGCCTGGAGAAGAGAAGGCTCCAGGAAGACCTTATTGTGGCCTTTCAATACTGAAAGGGGGCTTATAAGAAAGACAGAGACTTTTTGCCAAGGTCTGTAGTGACATGACAAGGGACAATGGTTTTAAAGTGAAAGAAGGTAGATTTAGATTGGACATGAGGAAGAAATTTTTTGTGATGAGGGTGGTGAGACACTGGAACAGGTTGCTCAGAGAAGCTGTGGATGCCCCATCCCTGGAAGTCTTCAAGGCCAGGTTGGATGGGGCTTTGAGCAACCTGGACTAGTGGAAGGTGCCCCTGCCCATGGCAGGCGGGTTGGACTAGATGATCTTTAAAGGTCCCTTCCAACCCAAACTGCTCTATGATTCTATTTGTTTTCTAAAAAAACTATAAAAAGGTTAAGAACAGAATTCATCATAATGACTATATACTATATGTACCTATGCATAATCTTCTAATTTAACTCCCAAGTTTACAAATTGTAAAGCTGAATAGCTAGTATGATATTTTCCACTGAAGCCAAATATCACAAAAAAAAGTCATGGTAAAGATAAGGATTATAGTTAGAGATTAATAAACATTGGATTTTTATTCACTTAGTTTTCTTAGCTAATTTTGTTTCACTTGTACTGATTCCTTCAGTCACTTTCTATAAATCTTTAGTTCCTCAAATATTGCTCATCTACATTTTATAAAATTACAAAGTTCTGCGAAGAGTAGCAACTTAAACATAGCCTGGTTTGCAATTTCCACATCCATATTTTGTTCTTTGACAAAACCCATCACATTAGTTTTCAGAAAACAAAATACCTTACTGTTTTATTTTTTCTCTCAGAAAGGAAAGGGAAAAAAAGAAAAACACATGCTGGGAAGTAAAAGAGAAAATAACTGAAAAATAAAGGCTGTTCCTATGGACAATCCATTCCTGAATTAAAGCAACAAACAAACCAATGAAAAGAAGTTAGCTATCCCTCTTCAGGGCTCAGGAGAATCAGTCTAATATTTACCAAATAGAAATTATATCCAAGCTGCAGCCATAAGACCTGCAAATCCAGACTTCTCTCAATGTATATGTTTTTATTTCACTTCTAGAGCAACTAGAGCAGAGATTTTTATCTCTGTGAAATGTTAAGAGTTTAATCAAAAAGTTGAAATTCAGTATTTGTTTTACTGGACACCAAAATACTACTTTTTACTTCTTCAAAATAAAAACTCAGAAGCTCCTAGTGAAATGATTTTTTTTGATAAATATATCTCCTGTTAATTGAAAAATATTCCTGCATCCATAATCCTTTTGGCAGATACTCATCTCTGCTTCTTACAATATTTTTTGTTCAAGATAAATGATGTCATCCATGATACAACTCAGTACGGCTCTGATCTTAATTGGGGTCTCCATTGTAAAGGAGGCTTTAAACAATAATACTTTGCAGATCTTACAAAACCATGGAAATATAGTGGCCCTTGCATAAAGCCTCTGGCAGTAGTTGAAAAGTCCAGTGATCCCAACACCCTCTGGTATAAAAAGCTGTCTGTGTAATGAGCGGAGTTGCCTCAGTTCAATAGGGAGTGAAATCAGTGCCTTGATACTTGGAGAAAGTCTCCAATGGCTGCAAATCCTCTATTGCCACATTATTCATTTCCCTCCCTAAAAACACTCTGACAGCTGTTTCATTCACTCTGCAGAAAGCCTCTTCTCCAGATGGCGTGGGTAGCCTACCGGAGGCTGATGCCAAATCAGATCCCGTTGCAGGAGGTCCAGGGCTGAGGAAAGCGTGAAAGAAAATTCGGTCTCCTCTGAAAATGTGGAACGCCCTTGTGAAGGACACAGAAAGTGATTATTATTTCAGGGAGAGAGTTACTATTCTAGTCTGGAGCACAAAAACATCAGCGAAGGGTTACAGCACTTAATTTTCTCTTTGCTCTGGCTTTTCAAAGTTTGCATAACTACTTACTCCCATTGGGTTAGATGAACTAGAGCTGAAGTAGATGAAAATTATCTTGTGTTTGTTCAGTGTCAGTTGGTCTATGGGGATAAAGCCTTTTGGCTTCACTAGAGATATTGGGGCCAATTCTGCGCTAACCTGTACCCTGTGCAATTGTGCTGATGTCAACAAGACCAAGCAAGGTGTGTGCTTGGGAAGATGGCAACGTCGATGCTCGGTTATGCAATACTCTTGGGGAGGCTTTTCACTTGCCATAGTGCATACAGCTGGGAAGGCCATTCATTAACACTATTTCTTTCAGGATCCCTCTGAACTCAGGATGTCTCTTCTTTTTGGAGTGGTGAAAAAACAAGTGCACTATTATTACAGTTGTTGACACTGCCTTTTATTGGCATGAATAGAGATTATTTGGACAGCAGCAGCAAATGATGTGCAGTAAATCAATCAGGCCAAATTGGCAGAGATTATTAACTAAAGAGACAACAGTGTTTTTCATCTGAAAATGAATGTGCACAATGTGGTAGCTATTGTTGTTGTTTGCATGGGGTGAGCCTTTTCATGGTTTTGATCCGCAAACATGAATGGGGGAGCATTTAATTGTGGGATGCCTTTTACAGAACACACATTTTAAAACAACAAACATTTGTCCTGGTGAAACAAATGACAGATTCTGTAATTATTTCTTCATGTACCACTGAATGCTCTAATAAGGAACTCCTTATTTTCTGCTGCAAAATATGCATCTAATGAATATCCCAGCTCCTAGACTTCAGGTCATAATGTTCCTTACTATAACACACAGAATCCTATACTTTGTGTATTAATCTAATGCTGTATTTTACTAATCTTTGATACAGGGGGACGTGGACAACTTGCTGCTGCACTAGGACTCCACTTCCCAACTTCTCATCTTACGAAATGAAGGTACTTGACTAACTGGAAAAGAACCTACCAGCAAACTGGAAAAGAACCTACCAGCAACCAGGTCCATTTGTCATTTAACTGAAAGAGCTGCTGGTTTCTGCTCTTCTAACTTCCTCTAGGTTTGGAACCTGCTTGACAAAACTTACAGGTCTGTGTAGCAGTTAAGAATATATTCATTACATAATCTTTTGGAATACTGAGGATAAAAGTAAATTTTAAAAAATCTTTTTTTTTTTTTCCTGCACTTAAAATAGACATAGCAGAATAGTTAAATCTGACTATTAATGAGGTCCAACGTGCACAATGTACTATTACATCAGTGCAGCAACCTCAGCTCGATCTCGTACTGGCCACACACTATGATTACTGATTCTCCTACTAGAAATAAGGAATAATTATCTTTGTAGCTTAGCCATATCCCCAAACATAAGAAGCTACACCACAGTAAAGACTTTATAGGCAATATATTTATCTTTTGCCGATTGTTAGCTGAGCAATTCTTCTCACGTTGCTCAGTGAGGTAGCCACTCTGGCAAAAGATGTAGGCATAGAGCAGGTCTGAGGAGTTAACACTACAGCTGGGAGAACAATCCCAAGGGAACAGCGCTGCATCTGATATAGAGCTAACCTCTCTGCCAACAGTTTTCCTGCAGGATTTAGCAAGTTGCCTTCAGAAGGTAACTCAAGGAAAAGATTTGTTTAATTATGTTTACCACCCTTAGGTAAATATATAGGTCATGAAAAAATGACCCAACTCTCATTATATCACACTAACCCTAAGATAAATGGTTTCTCAGGAATCTTAATGTACTACCTCATTCGGTGACTGCTCTATAAAACCTCTTTTAATTTTCCCCTGGAACTCAACTTGATAGCAATTCATTCTAAGTAATTTTCTTCAATCCATTGTCTGTTCTAGGAAACAAGTTTGTATAATGGTGCACTTGTTCTTCGTGTCATTCAGACACTTGAAAAAGTCAATCTGCTAATGTTCATTTTTTGTCATTAGATTCTTTTTTCTCTCTGTTTCTAATCACCAAAAATACTTCTTTCATGCAGCTCAGCACCTATTTAAGTGCTACCTCTTTTATTCTTTTGAAACACAAGGAATGAGTGATTAGAAACACATATTAATCATCCTTGTACAGATGAGAGGGTAGAACCAAACATAGGCTTCATAATAGCGGATGGAATTATATTAAGAATTTTTATCACTCATCATTCTATTTTAAACTATTGTCTAATACTGCACTGAATAAAAATCTAAGTCAGTCAAGGTAAAGCTTTATATTCCTTTATTAATAATGATACTTTCTTCTAAATTTTTACACTGCAAATTTTTAAAAAATGCTGTTAAGGACCTCAAATTTTGTATGAAGTTTAGAAAGCATTGAGTCATCCTGTGATGTTGACCACCTCCTAGTAGACACTCACACAATACATACTGATATAGATACACAACAAAAATAAAATGTCCACTTACTTCTGAAACCAAGATTCCAGTAATAATTGTCTTCCTTTCATCTCAATGAAGAATAGATGGACAGGAAAATATTTCAAACCCAAACCTATGGAATAGTTCTCCTTTCTCAAGATTAAAAAGTTTCTTAGTTACCTGCTCATCATGAATTAACCCTGGAAAACTGAGTATGCAAAAAACCTGCGCAGTAAATTTCCCTTTCTCACTACCTTTCTCAGTCAAAAAAACAACAATTAAACCCACCTCAAATAAATATAGTACGTAAGACCCCACTGGTTCTTAGGAGAAAATTTCAAAGAAATTACTATATTTAAGATATCTGAGGCTGTTCTGCAAAATGAGAACTACCAGTAAGCCCAGGATATTGTGATTTCAGCTTTGCTTAGGCACGCACTACAGGAGTGGTAACCGGTAGTTGCTCCTCCACTGACATGTGCCCAGCCTCCTAAACTGCCTATAGGATTTTTTTTCCCCCATTCAAGCCTAACCACAACTGAATGGAGAATGCAATTAATGTGTCTTCAGATACAAGAGAAGCAGCTAAGCCCACCGTTGTGCCTGACTCATTACTCCTAACTATAATTTCCAGCTAGAAAATGAAAAGAACGACACCAAAACAAAAACCTACAAAGCAAGATCCTCACTTCATATTCTGAGTGCTCCCTGCTACAGAATTAAGGCACGGTACTACTAAGGTAAACTTACATGAATGAGCTTGATACCAGCACATTTGCAAGGTCTTCCTGGGCTTTTTTTCCTGCCCCCCGCCTTTAGACAATGTCCATGATTTTTATAGCTTCAGAACTGCAGCTTGCCAGGCTGCTGCTGGCAGCATGAACTGAGGCCTGAAGGTCTCTGGCGTAAGCGACACTCTTGCTCCCTGGCAGTGGATGACAGTCGACTGGCTGTGGCCCTACAGCGCATCACCGCAAGGAAGCTCAAAAATGCATGGATCTTAGTATAGCAAGATACTCTGTTCTTCTGCCGCAGCGCAGGCTTGCACATCTGCGCCCAATGTTTATCTCCGGCCCCAGCTGGCATACCAGAAATGTTACTGCTGACTGTGTTTCCTTCCTTGTCCTCTTTAGACCTCAGTTTCAAATGTCAATTATGGGGTCCCTTTAAGGTTACGTATAATCTGCATTTACTATCTGACTGTTTTAGTTTAGGAAACCCACATTCTCAGCATAATCCCATTTTACTCAAAACAGGGCTTTGGAATAACTTCTAACTGATCTTCCTTTTCATTTAAGATCAGGAGGTTCATAAGAGAAAAAGAGATCCCACTTTTTACGTTCTAGATGAAGAGAGAGAAAAATTAATAGATGCAATGAGTTTCTGTTTAAGGATAAGTAATTTAATTAATAAATGATAATGTATGCCTAAGCAGCTATGTTTAGGGCTCTTCTGAGGCTGATTCTAGAAAATGGCCACTGCTAAATACACATTAGCTACCCAGATGGTCCTTTATGTGATGCAATACAGCAATTTGTTTATTTTTGTATAGTGTTTTACAATGCCTTAACATTCTTCTTCCCTCTTTTTTTCTTTCTTTTTCCTTTTTCCATAGGAGTTCTGTCAAGTCTCTTCTATATCAGTTTCCGTTATTTCACATTCTTTCATCTACCAAGGCATAGTAAAACATTTCAGTATTTATTTCTTTTTATTGAGGTCGCACACTTCACTTTCTGATTTCCCTTCCTGGAAATGTAAATCCTAGATTTATACTGTTTTATCTGCAGGGAGCCTCTGGATGGCATCTTGTCCAATGTCCTGCTCAAAGGAGAGAGATCTTACAAGCTAACTTAAAGTTCTGTTAGTAATTTTTACCACATACTCCTCAGAATATTGGAGCAAATAAACCACTGCACTAATAACTGAATGAATGACTTCTATTGGAAGCTAACTAAATTTAAAAGGAAGAGATAATACTACCTCAACAACACCTTGCTGAAATTTTAAGCTAGATTCACCTGTATAGAAAGAAATATAACTGTGTCTATTTCTTTAAAAAGATTCTAGTGGTTTTATAGTTTAATTGTCTATTACTCCACTGGAGTACATTAAATTTAATATAAGAAGAGGTATTTAATCGTGAAAGAAAATATGAGACCATATGCAGTATAATACAGATGGAATGGATAAAATGTTGATTTTTTTAAAATGGGGGTCATCTTACATATAGGAAGCATTGTAATGAAGAATGTATTGCTACAAATCTTTAAAGAAAAAAAATCCCTTTTTTTTCCTCTGTAGTATCAACTGACTATTTAGCATGAAAATATCCAGAAAACCTATTGTTCATAGTGAATTATGTTCCTTTATATTGCCAGATGCTCTTAACTCTAAATGGATTGGCCCCGTAAGTTACCTGAACGAGTGTCCCATTTAGTTTGATCTAATTACTACCTCCTGTACTATGATATTCCTTTAAGTTCTTTGGAAGAATGTCACAATATCAACCTGGACTAATCAAGTTCCCCAAATTAGAACTCCATTAGAGGACGGGTTAAAAAAAACAAACCACCACAGAGCACATCTTTGTCACAGTATTTTTCAGTCCATGCGTAAGGAACTTACCAGCTACAATTTGTCCCCAAGTTCATATGATCTCACCTATCAGAAAAAAAAAAAAACTATATCAACCCTTAGAAGAAAATGTTTCAGAATTTCTTCAGAAATATTTCAGAAAAACACATCAAATGCTTGATGAGTTGTTAGGTGTTAGAAGCTTATCCCTTGATAGTAACATGTTCATCATCAGTTAAGATTTTAGGGACTCAAAATACTTGGGAGGACTTCGTAATGTTGAAAATAACACAGCAAACAAAATTGTATCTGGTATTTCTTTTCTTAGTGCTGACAAAATTAGTAGGATAAAAGTCAAAGCTGGCATTTCAATAGCTGGTAATAGGATGAACTGGAGATGTCATAATCCACAATGTCCAAAAAGTTTCAGTATGGTAAAAGAGTGAGTTCAGGAAGAGCCAGTTACAAACTATATTCCCCAACCAATAAAGAATCCATCCTGAAGAGGTTCTCATTAGCTTCTTACAACACTTTAAAAAGTGATTATCGTGGGTTGTTTGGGGGGTTTTTGTAAAAGACAGTCATTATGGTTCATATCTTCTCTGTAAGAACTCTATCCCAATCCCCTTTAGTATAATTTTACATTGCAAAATAAGATAACTATAATGAAAACCACCACTATTAATGGTTTTACTGGGTTGAAAAGGCTGACTAATTTACAAAGCAATTTATTCATTCTCTTGTACATTTCCATTTGGCATTATTGCTTTCAGATTATTTCCTTTTTACTGAACAGCTTTTTTAAAAAATTATTATTCCCTGGTACATTTTCTGTTGGTTGGAATGTCTACTTTCCCTTTCTGTGGACTAATAGAAATCTATAAACGGACATTTTTAAAAGAAATTCTAGCTTTTTAAGCAACTCTATTACATTTTTATATTGCCTTCTGTTCAAGGTTTCTAACTGTGCTGCTTTTGGCTGGGATAGAGTTAATTTTCTTCATAGTAGCTAGTATGAGGCTGTGTTTTGGATTTGTGCTGAAAACAGTGTTGATAACACAGGGATGTTTTCCTTATTGCTGAGCAGTGCTTACACAGAGTCAAGGCCTTTTCTGCTCCTCACCCCACCCCACCAGCGAGGAGGCTGGGGGTGCACAAGAAGCTGGGAGGGGACACAGCTGGGACAGCTGACCCCAACTGACCAAAGGGATATTCCAGACCATATGGCATCATGCTCAGCATATACAGCTGGGGGAAGAAGAAGGAGGAAGGGGGGACATTTGAACTGATGCCGTTTGTATTCCCAAGTACACCTTATGCGTGATGGAACCCTGCTTTCCTGGAGATGGCTGAACACCTGCCTGCCGATGGGAAGTAGTGAATGAATTCCTTGTTTTGCTTTGCTTGCGTGCGTGGCTGTTGCTTTCCCTATTAAACTGTCTTTATCTCAACCCACAAGTTTTCTCACTTTTACCCTTCCAATTCTCTCCCCTATCCCTCCATGAGGGGAGTGAGCGAGTGGCTGCGTGGTGCTTAGTTGCTGGCTGGGGTTAAAACATGACACATCTAAAGTGAAATAACTTACTTCCTATGCACTTCTTAAATGGCCCAATTCAAATTTAATAGAGGATGTTAATGTGCAGATTTTTAAAGTGAGACCAATCAGTGAGCGGGCTCAGAAAGAGCACATTAGTTAAAAAAGGGAGCAACTTATTTCCTGAGTATCCCTTCCAACCTGAAAAAAAAAAAGTCCTTGTAGTCCTTGTAGTCCTTGTAGAAATGGCCCTACTCTAAAATGTCTGATCTTAGTCATCTTTAAGGATTTTCAAGAGTCACCCATTAATAAAACAATACTGAAAAGAATTTGAGTTCCATTTTTTAATAATAGGTAACCTCATTGCATTATGTGTCTGAGGAACATTTAATAGATAAGAGAATGAAAATTAATGTAAACCTTAATGATGCAGAGAAAGTGCAATTTCAGCTGAAAATAACCCATTATTATTGTGTGCTAGGAGTAACTAATTGATTCTGTATACTTATTTATCCAATAAATTATGTATTCATCCTGGTATTAATCCAAATTTACTACTAAAACCAGGAACACTGAATCAAAATTTTATGGTAACAAATTTCTGTGTTATATGCATTTTCTGTGTTGGAATCTGTCAAGGTGCTTTGGGAGGATGGGAAATGCAGTGGAATACCCCTATGCCATGGATCAAAACAGCACACTCCTCAAAACTCTTGAAGGACAAACTCATTGTATTCCTTCTCTATGAGCTGGACCACTGGGAGTGATGGACAAAAATCTCTAAACAATTACTTTTATTTGACAGCTTTTTTATTTGTATACTCAAAAGACCCTAGGTGTGGACCAAGATCCAACTGCAGGAGCAGCTGTTCATCAAAACCAGAAATATAGTTGTTTCTCCTAGTCAGCTTGCCATCTAGGTAGAAGATGAGACATAATACAAGGAATGCACATGGGGCAATAGCAAGAGGCGGTGAACTCGACATCTCACTTAAATAACTAATGTGTTATTTTTCACTATACAGCAAGAAGCAGCAGAACGTTTGAGTCATGATAAGGTAGTTTGATGGATGGCCACAAGGTGCTTTTTTCCCCCACATGTGAGGTACAGCCTGGGAGATGCATGAAAATATCATAGAAACTTAAAAAGTGAACAACTGAAAATGATATCATTCTTCAGTGAAAGGCAATAGATATCTAATTAGAGGAGGACAGACCGTTTAGGGCCTTGAATGGGAGTACAAGTTTCTTACATTCAAAGTGATCAGATTTTTCAACAAATTCTCAATAAATATGAGCAGCCCAAGGCTTTATTGATAAAAGACGAAGGAAAAGGATGTTGCAAAAAATCAAGATGGCCTGGATAGTTTTAGCTGGATGTGTGGATACTACCCTAGGGAGATTACACAGAAAGTGCCTACAGAATTTATGTGTGATTTGCATGTGAGGACCTACATTGGTATCACAGAAAAATGCCAAATGGTCTGGAGTCTTGACTGACAAATAATGACAGAGGAAAGCAGTAATAAGGAGAGATTTGGGTGGAAAAAATTAAGACCTCTGCGCTGGTTTTGGCTGGGATAGAGTTACTTTTCTTCATAGTAGCTAGTATGAGGCTGTGTTTTGGATTTGTGCTGAAAACAGTGTTGATGGCACAGGGATGTTTTCATTATTGCTGAGCAGTGCTTACACAGAGTCAAGGCCTTTTCTGCTCCTCACCCCACCCCACCAGCGAGGAGGCTGGGGGTGCACAAGAAGCTGGGAGGGGACACAGCCGGGACAGCTGACCCCAACTGACCAAAGGGATATTCCAGACCATATGGCGTCATGCTCAGCATATAAAGCTGGGGGAAGAAGAAGAAGGAAGGGGGGACATTTGAACTGATGCCGTTTGTATTCCCAAGTACACCTTACGCATGATGGAGCCCTGCTTTCCTGGAGATGGCTGAATACCTGCCTGCCAACGGGAAGTAGTAAATGAATTCCTTGTTTTGCTTTGCTTGCATGCGTGGCTGTTGCTTTCCCTATTAAACTGTCTTTATCTCAACACACAAGTTTTCTCATTTTTACCCTTCCGATTCTCTCCTCTATCCCGCCATGAGGGGAGTGAGTGAGCGGCTGCATGGTGCTTAATTGCCGGCTGGGGTTAAAACATGACACTCTGATATAACAGGTACAAATTTGAGTTGATGCTGCAGTGACAAGATGGGAGTGGCAGATGTGTTATTCACGCTCCTAGAGGCAATAGTTGAGATGAGCAACGGATGAGAAATAAACTCTACAAAGACAAAAAGTTCCAGGACAGAGCCATGTGAGACCCCACAAAACAGCTAGAGGGGGGACTGCTGTAGTACATGCTGTGATTACAAATAGATTCAGGAGGAAAAGCTGCAGAAGGCCAGGGGATTGAGGATAAAGTCATCGCAGGCTGAAGAGGATGTGGAGTTCTTACACGTGCCAGGCATTTGCATGAATTCAGTCATTGAAGACTTTGGCAAGAGTAGTTTCAAAAAAACTACAAGACATGGATGCTGGATTAGCAACAGCCTATGTTTGAATGAGAATAGAGGAACTCTGTTACACAAGCTTAGAGATGACACCTATGGTATACCCATGATACCTGTTTTTCTCACTTCTTCAGATGAGATGTATTGGGAGGGGGAAAGGAACCTAGGAGCAGGAAGAGGTTAAGGAAAATCAGAAAGAAAGCAAGAAAAGTAAAAATGAGAAATCCAGTAGCTGATGTGGGATGATCATGGTGTGCCGGAAGAATAAAAAGAAATTAGATATGAGAGTTTCTTACACACATCATAAGAGGGGCTGTTCAGGGAATGGAAGAAACCTCGAAGGACAGGAACAGCCAGATTATGTTTCTTGGTACTCGCCTGGAATAAATCAAGATCCTCTACAGAGAGGGAAACAGAGAGAAGAGGAGGGATTTTTTGAACAGTTAAACAGTAAACTGGATTATAAACATGACTACAACTAACATGGAGAGGTTTAGCTGAGAATGTGGCAAGCCTGGGGCCTGCATTGACAGATGTGAACGAGGAGAAATCAGCATGAGGAGAGAATTTCCACAGAGATGTTTTGCATCCCGAGCTGGGAAACCCCCAAATCAAGAGCTGCCAACTGAGAAGACAAGAGAGGCAAAAAGATGAAGAGGAGTAAACCCAAGGAAATTCATAACCTCTGCAAAAGCAGGAAAGGCAGAGACTTCCTAAGGAGCCACCGATATTGATGATGGGTGCCTGGTGCAAGGGGGGGCCCTGGGGGTGATGGAGAAAGAGAACAAGCAACAATTGGAAGTGGAGGACTAAATTGGTACCACCTCCCTTTCCCCTGCCCAACTACAGCAACCTCAGCAATGGTCCTATCCTAATCTTGCACGTGCAAAATGCTAAATGAAGCTTTCTGAAAGGAAAAGGAAAAAAGGGAAAGGGAAAGGGAAAGGGTAGTAAAATAATATAGCTAAATAGAAATAAACAAGCCTGGTTATTTTGCCAGTTTTCAAATTAAGGAGACTAGAATAAAAAGCCCCAGTTACAAGCCAAATGGCCTAATATCTTCTCTAATATCCTTTTTATAGACGTACAGTTTAACAATAAATGACTGCAGTTAGCCTGAGATATTCAATATTGTAGCATTTGTATGATTTTCCTCTTTGTATGCACAAAGGTAGTTTTCTTCCTTTTATTTCTTTTGTTCAGGGTATTCTCTAAACACACTGCTAATAGTACAGTCATCCAATTTGCTCCTTCAGACATATATATGTAGATGCACTGGATCCACGGCCAGATCCTTGGCCAGGTACAGTTCCACTTCACATCGTTACTGCTGGAGGGAGAATGGCCATGATGGAGGGAAATGCTGCTAAACTAACCAGTCATCTCCTCTTCAGTCTGTAATCCCAAGGGGTTGGGCTCACGCTGCTTCACACTGCTGACTCTCAACTGTGCAGACCTTTTGTGGCACTGAGCCTGTTTAACATTGTTTTGACATTAGTTTTATCAGACACTGTGCTTTATCATGATTACTTCAATTTTGTGCTTTCTCTTAATTTCATGGGTTTTTATTAGTAAATCCTGAGATAAAGTGATTTAAAATCTATATATATGTACACATACACAGGGAAAAAGTTCATGGAATTTGTCTTGATAAATTAAATGTTTGTGTTTGAGTTAGCTACCAGACTCTTGAAAAGCTACGTGTAATTTTATCTTTTTATAGACAAAACCTTAGCCGAGTTTTATAGCTACTCTTCAATCTCATCTTCTCCCAAGGACTTTGATATTAAGGGGTAGCAGTGTCACTTATGCATCTATCCTCTCCCCAAAATAACTATTTCCTCTTATTTTGTGTGTGTGTGTGTGTCCCCCCTCCATTTCTCAGGCACTAGAAACTTTATTTAGATTTAGTTTAAATAAGGGTGTTTTCATCTGAGATCTTATTTCCTGGAAATTCAGACTTTGCAGTTCAGTCCTGATGAGATGAGACCTGAAATACTTTTTTAGTTCCCATTACAGACTTACATGGATTTAAAAAAAGAGTGGCCACATCATAAGTACCATAGGAACCTTCTTAAATGAGCTGAGTCCCCTGTAAAGTACCAAATTCCCTCTGCTAAGTGTCATGGCTACCTTATCTCACCTATATCAGAACATGGTACAAGTGAAATAAAATGAACAAGCTCATGATGTCATAACATCCATCAAAGATATCTTTGTAGCGTCCATGTCATACTCAGGTCTGCAGTCAGACTGATTAAGAAAATTCGAGGCCTTATCTTCTTCTCCTTAATAACCTTTCTAAAAGTAGGGAAAAAGTGTAACAACCCTCAAAATTAATAGATCGTTTAAATTGCTATGATGTGGATACGCCAAATGCCCAAACACAGATATGAAGTTTATGGAGTTCTCATTCCAGCGCAATGAATAATGGCAGGCAGAGATTTTAAAAAAAAAAAACACCTTCCCCTGGCAATTTGCCCTGTACCCAACCAACACCGATCGCCTCATTCCCCTCTACAAGAAATCAAATACTCTGGAACTCATCCTGTGGCTATGTTGGAGTTTCTTTATGGGCTAAGACCTCCAATATCAGTTATATATTTGTAGTGTTTGTTTATAGGGCATTTTATAAAGTCATAAAAGAGAATGTGTGTACTGTGGCAGGGTTGCCAAATTGTACTCTGACAGCTAATATGCTGCAGTGTGATCCATAACTCACTTCTGGAAGAGGCTTAAAATGAGAGAAAAAAAATCCCTATAGCTTAGTAGAAAGTTTCCTAAGATTAGAGTTTTATGAGACTAGAAATTCAAATTGCACATCTTCTAACTGCTATTTAAATTTGCCATTCATCACATGTTATTTAGAAAGTCCACAAGACATAATTTAAAATAGTTATAAAGAGCAATTCTCTTACTTTTCATTAAGTTCCATGTAATTCTTTAATCTTTCCTCCAAAAATCTACTCCACCAGGCAGAAGCAGGATTTCTTGGAGATGAGAAATATCATACTTTCAAGAAACAAGAGCTGGGATTTTATTGTCAAAAACAAACACCTGCTAGTGGGGCAGCACTGTGTTAGAGTGGGAATGACTTCATGGGTGGTATCAATGTGATGCTCAATGGCATGAAAAAAAGACCCAAGCCTGAAATACAAGGATCGTTAATTGATTGTGCTTTTAAAGGCACCTCTCAAAGAAAATGGTCTGTCACTTGCAGGAATAGATTTCCTTTATAGTTACCCCCCACCCTTTTGCAACTAAATCCATAAGGAGTGAGCTACAATGAATTAATTTTCAGGATCCTCAAAACATGGTAGTTGGATATACAAAATGCATGGGAGCTCAGTATTACAAATCCTACATATCAGGTTTTCAAGCACCTTTCTTCTCTGTTCAGCATGCGAGGAGGGTCGGATACAGAGCAACATCACTAGGTTGATGTGTCTTTGCCACTGTAACAGAGTGAGGCTCCATTTGACACTGAGGTCCAACTACAACGTAGGAACCATACTAAAAAACTTGAAAGATAAGATAATACACACACTCTCAAGGATTATAATTATGAAGAGGAATTTGATTAAACTAGCTAGTATCATATGCCGCACAGTGCTGTGGTAACAGCAGTTTCACCTAATTCTCCTTTGAAGCAAATTGCACATCGATGTTTTGCAGCTGATGTAGGAAATGAGCTTCTAAGACTGATTTGTGAGACAGCAGTAACTTGGGTTTGCATTTGAGACATAGGATATAATCTTCCACCACCAACCCCTTCCTCCCCACACACTTCCTCTTCATTTTAGTGATGAAAAGCCTGAATCTTGGCATCAGTCAGGACTAAAGCAATAAGCCAGAGTGCCCTGGTCGATCCCACATGGTTACAGGTAACAGCTAACCACAGAGAAACAAATACCCCAGAAAATCCCAAGCTTTTGAAACTTATCTGTGATTATGGACCCATCATTACAGAGATACTGGCATATGAAAAGGCAGGAGCTGCTATTTGGCACAGAGTAGCCCAGGATAAGTGAACAGTGCATATATTCTTTTTGTTCACCTGCAGGTGACAAGCTAATGAGTCAATACCACTGTGAGGACTTCCAGCCAGTCAAACCACAAAAACCTTCCTGTCTGTTTAATATCTCTGACTGTGTTTCTCATCTGCAAAGCCACCAGGGACCTTTCTGCAATTAGAGGCAGAGGTGTCTGCACAGCGGTGACACCGAAAGGCATAGCTAAGGACTGGACATACAGTTTTTCTTAGCAAGACATGTATGCACTTCTTACTGTGCTCCTCATCTGTGAGAGACACATAGTACAGATAAAAGGAAGATGGTAGTTAAGAGGAATGGTTTTCTGTGAATGCCAGGATGAGGACCTTTTTGAATTGTTATTGTGCGTGTAAATAATTGAGCAATATCTATGCTTTCCTTATCAATGGGTAAGAAGCCACATTGAGTACACCTGCAGTTACCACTAACCAGTTACAGGTACAGCATATCAGAAAGTCTAGCCCCAGGAGGTGTGCATGGCAATTTGAATTTCAGAGTTAACACCAATGATTTATGGGCTAATTTATACACGAGGTGGTAGGCAAAATAAATCTCAGTTATCCTTAGATACTTCACAAGAAAGGTGTGCTGAGCTGGTGCTGTTGAAGAAAGCTTTCACAACTGGTGGAGCAATGTAGAAGTCTAGTTTTCATTTTACTTACAAATGGTGTAAATCAGAGGAAACTCACTTCAAGAAGAAGGACTTACATGGTTGTGCCATTGGTGTATGGAAGACCCAGATCACGTCCAGCAATGAAGCCAGTGTGAAATTATCTGCCAGATTCAGTTATCAATAATCTGCGAATCAGTAAGCCATTTAAAAATTTCTTTGCACTGCAGAGAAAACAAACTAGATACAGAGGTTATTGTTTGGCTTCAGTTTAAAAATAAATAGGTAGAAAAATTAAAACCAAGAAAGCTACTTAAATTCAGGTCATATAAAACATGCAAAGGCAATGAAAAATTTAACTGAGGTCTTAAACAGCAGCAACTGTTTTCTTCCCCCTTCATTACAGAAGAACAAACTGACTCAGAAGCAAAATGTATTTAATGTAGCCATATGGTCTTAAGCATAAGAAATGCAATGCCCTAAAGATGCCCATATGAAGACTCTGAAAAGCTTTTGGAAAAACAGGTGTAATTCTTACCAGAATGTTATCGGGTTTTGTTACTAAAACTGCAAACACTTCACCTTCTCTTATAAAATGATCTTAAAATCAAATAGATGACTTGCTATGTCCATATTTTCTTACTGTTTCATTTGACATATTTAATTTATAAATGCTTTAGGCATACTGCTGGCTCTGTGTATAGTGGGGGTTTTGAAGAGTCAAGCAGCTCGCACCCAGATTTCTAATAATAGATATTCGAGATTTTGAGTGATAGGCAAACTTTCTTTTATTAAAATATATTGTGTTCCCCTATATTTTCCTTGTTGTTATTCCTTGTCTTCAGGCATGAGCTGTTTCGAACAAAATACTTGATCATGATAACAATTATTTAATTTTAGACTCCACAGTTAAAAAAAAAGGAAGAACTCAATACATTCATCTAATTCATATCACATAATACCCTCCCTTGAAGAACTGCTTTTATGTAGATTTCTGCCAACTTCACCATTGAAAACCTACTTTTAAATTCCCGTCAGGTGCTTTCTGCTTGAAGGGCTCCAGTGTGTGGGTGGCTGTTTTTCCTGTATGCGCCACGATGAGTCTCCTCCTCAGAGAGCTGGGGGAGGAGGGAGGGGGGAGTGTTTTTCCTCTTTTCGTTTCACACCACATTTGTAAAATGAGAGACAAAATGTCCTACCTCCTGAAAAAACCTGTCCTGGAAAATTTTAATGTTCCAGAAAAAAACTATCAATCTAGTTTATGTCCTGGTATTTAATACCATATACCTCACCTGCTATTAATGGCTTGGTAATTTAGATCATTGTCTAAAAATCTGTAATCTGGACCTGTTTATGCGTTTCCTTCTTCCAGGCGAGCTGAAGGAATGTAATTTCCTCTTATCTACCTGGAGATCACAAGGCAATATTCTCTGACTTTGACTTTAAATGAGATAGAAAAGACTCCACATTTTAAAGAAACTATTGACAAACAGGAAGTTTATAAAACCAGATCACATATAATTTTCTAAATATTCTATTATGTTGCCTTTTTATTGGTTTTATCCTAGCTTCATGACAGATTAAATGTCCTGGTAACATGCTGCATAAATTCCACTTGGCAGAAGTTTCTGTAATAACGTACCCTTTAAGGGGAGAAATCTTTCTCTATAAATGAGTGTGCAATGGAATATGTTCAACTGGAAATTTTTTAAAAATTTCCCTCGTGAGCCGAGGGACGAGCCAGCCCACTTCAAGTTCATGAGCAGTTCGCACACACAGGCTCCGAGCAGGGAGTCACCTCGGGATCTCCCACCAGCGCCACGGGTGCAGCCATTCTCCTCTGCAGTTTCAGGAGTAGCCCTGTGCTCCTTTTGCGCTGAATAAGGTTACGAGGTGCCTCCGCCTGCCGTTGCTCCTCTGATCCTCGCCAGGTCGTTGTGCTTAATTTGATTAGCCTTTAGTCAGAGAGCCTAACACTTTTAATTTGCTTCATGCGTAGCATTTGCTGCAAGAATTAGGTTTGTTGCATGATGTGGGATATAAACTATAATAATATCCACTTAGAATGACATTTTCTTCTGGCTTTTACAGTATTAGAAAAAGTACTCGTATCCCACTATATGCATAACATTACTGTTCTCAAAGTTGTTTTAACACTATCTTAATGAACACTTTCCTGCATGTGTTTTCTATCACAGTGGCATCTTATGTTTCAAGCTAACAAATTAATGGTGTAGCAGAAAAAGGAGTCTCAAAAATGTCAATCGCAAAAAGGCGAAAATCACAAGCTTTGTCAGTTCTTCTGGTTCACAAACCAAAGCCGTCCCAAGTTAACTGTGCTCCCACCTTTACCTCTGCTGACTCTGAACAGTGGGTACTTGTTCATCAAAAGAGATGCTGCTGAGAGCTGCCTGGGTGTGAAGAGCGGTTAGCACAGCAGAGGGTAAACGCACGATTCCCTTCTGCTCGTAATGGCTCAAAGGTGGATTTTGGGTCATCGGTTTTGAAAACATGGAGGCTTTGAACGTCACCATAGGTAACTGACTGCTGCTATAGAAGAAAAGTACTGTATGTGTCGTGGTTTAACCCCAGCCAGCAACTAAGGCCCACACAGCCACTCGCTCACTCCCCCCAGGTGGGATGGGGGAGAGAATCGGAAGGGTAAAAGTGAGAAAACTCGTGGGTTGAGATAAAGACAGGTTAATAGGGAAAGCAACAGCCACGCACGCAAGCAAAGCAAAACAAGGAATTCATTCACTACTTCCCATTGGCAGGCAGGTGTTCAGCCATCTCCAGGAAAGCAGGGCTCTGTCACGCATAACAGGTACTTGGGAAGACAAATGGCATCAGTTCAAATGTCCCCCCGCCTCCTTCTTCTTCCCCCAGCTGTATATGCTGAGCATGATGCCATATGGTCTGGAATATCCCTTTGGTCCGTTGGGGTCAGCTGTCCCGGCTGTGTCCCCTCCCAACTTCTTGTGCACCCCCAGCCTCCTCGCTGGTGGGGTGGGGTGAGGAGCAGAAAAGGCCTTGACTCTGTGTAAGCACTGCTCAGCAATAAGGAAAACATCCCTGTATTATCAACACTGTTTTCAGCACAAATCCAAAACACACCCTCATACTAGCTACTATGAAGAAAATTAACTCTATCCCAGCCAAAACCAGCACACTATGTAGGTCAGCTTATCTATATCTTCTTCCCCCTGCTCTGTTTGTCCGTCTGGCTGGCTGCTTCTCCAGCCACCTCCCGGCTGGAGGGCTGGAGGCTGCTTGCAGCACCTTCTTTCTTCCTCTGTCCCACATTCCAAGCTGCCCTCCTGGTTTTACCAAGCAGCGTGTACTCTGACCAGGCCTTACTTATTTACGTTTTACTGTGCAATTTGCTATTTGTTTGTGGCATGCTTTTGAATGCCTAGCCCGCTCCTGAAAATCATGAGAAACAGTCCTTCGTTATTGTCTCTTTTCCCTAATCAGCACTGAAAAGATGTTGAAAATCTCATGGGTTAGTTACAAGAAGCTGGGGCAGCAACGTGTGTGCTTTCTTATAGTTGGCTGGAGAGTTGGAGACATTCTCCTCCTAATTAAGGAACATAAACTCTGCTACCTTAATTACAGCAAGGAGTAAACTATACCAACATACGCACCTTCATACTGATATAGCTGTGTCCACTTGAGGGAATGCATTAATATCATTAGACAAAGAAGGAAAAAATGTGCTGGTGCATAATCCTTGTGTAAACAGAGCCTCAGGCTCATTCTTCCCAAACAGCTGCCTCTGGCCCTCTTTGTGCCTCTGCCTGATGCAAACCACAGCTGTCAGTGCAAGGATTGGGCTCCCCTAGGTAACACCTGCAAAGTGTGAGCGAGAGTGCTGGTGGGCGCACATGCCCAGGTGGGCTGAGGATGGTGATCCCTAGGTTAAACCAAGAGAAAAACAAAGAAAGAGACTTGTTCTTTTGTGCAGCTTTGCGCTTTGCTGCTCTCTGGTACTAGGGAAGGGGGCTGATAATGTGCAAAGCAGGGAACAACGAGACAGATATTAGCAAGCCCATCTTGAAGTGAGTCTAAGGAACTCACTGGGGCAAATGAAATTTTTGGTTCTTCATCCTGCTGTACTGAGGCTGCAGTTAGGGATGTTGCAAGGGCTCAGCGTCAGCCAAGCGATGCTGTCCTCCTTCAGCGGGAGCCACCAGGGCCACCAGGTGAGCACTCATCCTGCACATCCCCCTTTCACTGCAGGACAGAAACTGCCTGGCACGGCCACAGCCAAACTCAGGGGTCATCTGCACATGCTGCCAGCCCAAGGCCCAACAGGGAAACACTCCTCCCCGCTCAGAGGCCACGGCCACGGAGAAGAGATGGCTGCAAGGACCATTAATGCCATCCAGGTGTGCTTGGGGGAAATCAGGCGCTTCCTTGTGCAGATGCTGTGAGGGGGCAGCAGCACCTCCTTGGGGTGCTGGGGAACACTAGTAGCTTTAGTGCTCTCCTGCACTACAGTTTAACATAAAAGCGAGCGGCAGCCAGCCAGTTTTGTGTCTTCTCGGACACAGAGGAGAGCCGCATGGGATGGACCCGGCTGACCACCGAGGGGAGTTCATCCCCTCTCCTTGTCACAGGCTGGGCTGCCCGCGACAGCTCGACGGATGCACCAGGAACAACCTCTCGGCAGGGTCAGCTCCCACCCAACTGCTGCACTCCCCGATGGCCAGCAGATGTGGGACAAGGACAAGAAGAGCCCCTTCCCTTTCTAATAGCGTAGGGAGGCCTTGACCAACTCCAGATATGTTCAGCACATCAAAGAATTCCACTTGTGGGATGCTCGAGGTCCCAAATCTGATTTTAACTGATGTCTGCCTCTGTATTTGTGGCATTGACACTCTGGGAACGGTATTTCATTTATTCTTCCCAGCTAGAAAGGTGTCAGGCAATCCCCTGCTAGGGATTTTAACACCTACCTTGCTTTTCTCTCCCACTTTATTTTACCTGCTCTTACATTGCAATGTTGTTGCTGTAATGTTATGATGTTGTGCCTCAGCATGTTTTGAGATTTGTCTGAAAAGTGGGTTAGGGGGTAAGTTGTATTTTATAAGTGTTTTCTTTGGCCACTTTCAATTGATGATACAATCTTTCTGTTACAACAAATTTATTCTCCCCTCTTCCTCTCTCATTTTCTGAATAGCCTGTTCAGAGAAAGTACATGTAAATCAAGGAGAGCAGAAACAGCCTGTAATGGCAGTGAGTGAGCAATTCAGCTCATGGTGCTTAGTTCAGAGAACAAGCAGCCAGTCTGATGCCGAAGATGACGGGCCGTCCACGGTGCTTCCTCCTCATCTTCCTCAGAAAACAACTAATTCTGTCCCATAAACATGACCATACATGAACACTCACATAAAATCAGCTGAGAACATGACCTGAAGGTCCACCCATCTGCAGATGAGTAGCACCCACCCTACAGCTCCTCTGGAAAGCTGCCTCCCCAGGCTCTGCACCCCCCTCTCTGGTTTTGTCACCCAGCTAGGGTGCTCTCATGCATCTCCACAGAGCACAATCCCAAAGTAGACTTCTCCATCATTAGTGTTTTGGGGTTAATCATGAAAAGACTAGTTAGCAACCCTCTAAGCACTGTCCTTTATAAAACAAAGCCAGCACATTGCAAGGGGTATTCTAGTCAAGGCTTTTTCTGTAGAATAATTAATTATGTCTCACTGGGAAGAAATCAAAATGGCAGTTCTTCATGCAGCACGACTATCAAGGCAAAAGGAGGACAGTGACAGCATAATCTGGCACACAGAGAAATGCATGGAAGTGGGCTCTTTGGGGTTTCTCAAACTGAATTTTAGAAAATTTAATCTACCTTCTTTTTTATTGCTGTTCAGGAGGATCTAAGATGATATTCATCATAAGGCAAAGGTTCACACTGAGACATAATGTAGAGCAATAAATGTGTTACTCACCAGCACTATTTGAACCTTTCTGAACATGGAAGTTTCTTTAAAATACATATTCCCTATTGCGATGAAGCCATCTATTCCAGTAAATTACTTGCATTACTGGTTTTGAACATATACTCACAATGCACCTCCAAAGAAATATTTATTTGAATATGTGATTTTCTAACTAAGTGCTGTTCCATATTTCTGGAAATATGCGTAGCACATTTAATATTTATTTCAGTAAAAACTATCTTCTATATTTCAAGGCAATTCAGAGATATTGTGTGTAGCTATAGTTCTTATTTTAAAGGAGTATTTCATATAATCATAGAATGGTTTGGGTTGGAAGGGACCTTAAAGATCATCTAGTTCCAACCCCCCTGCCATGGGCAGGGACACCTTCCACTAGACCAGGTTGCTCAAAGCCCCATCCAGCCTGGCCTTGAACACTTCCAGGGAGGGGGCATCCACAGCTTCTGTGGGCAACCTGTTCCAGTGTCTCACCACCCTCACAGTGAAGAATTTCTTCCTTACATCTAATCTAAATCTACCTTCTTTCATTTTAAAGCCATTACCCCTTGCCCTATGACTACAGTCCCTGATAAAGGGTCCCTCCTCATCTTTCCTGTAGGCCCCCTTTAAGTACTGGAAGGCCACTATAAGGTCTCCCCGGAGCCTTCTCTTCTCCAGGCTGAACAACCCCAACTCTCTCAGCCTGTCCTCATAGGGGAGGTGCTCCAGCCCCCTGCTCGTCTTTGTGGCCCTCCTCTGGACCTGCTCAAGCAGGTCCATGTCTTTCTTACGCTGGGGGCCCCAGAGCTATAGAATCACCTGATGCTTCAAATATTAAGCATCATGCTAATAGATAGCCATCAAAATGAAACTTGTTATGGGGACTGGGCAGGTCAGCTTACGTCTGCCAACTACAGGAATCTTTTTGCTCCTCTGAAAGCTCTAGACTTGACCACCATCCAACATGGGAGACACACTGGTGGATGTGAGATGTGATTAGACACGACAGTTTCTATATTATTGTGTGAGTAAGAGAGCTGTGGCACCAGCCAGAGGTTTAGAGTTCCTCAGTTTGATCCTGCCTTGGAAAGCATAAATAGAATAGAAACCTCCTGTAAGTCTTGCTAGAGACTCCCGCACCAAGGAGGAGTTGCCCAGGTGAGTCGAGTTATATATAGCTGCACATTTGCTTCATCTCTCCAGGTTTCCCAACTTGTGACAGAGTAAAGCCAGATGTGGATTTTCACTGTCAGTTGCTCCTCTGTAGCTGTTCTCCTATGTGAAGGGGTACAGGGAGCAGGAAAATCAGCAGTGACTATATTTTACAAAGCTTATGTGGAGTTGAACAAATTCCCTTGTCCTTGGGATTTTCCCAG
Organism: Gymnogyps californianus; assembly: GCF_018139145.2. Lineage (NCBI taxonomy): Eukaryota > Metazoa > Chordata > Aves > Accipitriformes > Cathartidae > Gymnogyps > Gymnogyps californianus. The sequence continues at coordinate 47,422,192 of NC_059474.1, forward strand.
CCTGACAAGGAAGCAGACATAGCATAGTCAGACCTTCAGATATGCTTTCTTGCCTTGAATGCAAGCAGAGTGTATGTAAACAAGGTTTATTTTATGTATTTGTGTATATATATCTACACACACACACATACATGCATATATACGAATATATACTATATATATTTGTGTGTGTGTGTATATATATATGTATCCTCCTAAATTCCTCTTCCCCTGCAGTGTAACAAGCAGAGAGCGAGGGATCTGCTAAACAGCTGCAACAGATAGAGCATCTACTCAAGGTGCTTCTGGCTGAGGCAATGTGAAGGGTGTACTCACCCCTGCAAGTAGCTTTTACTTTCTCTTACCCACAATAGCATGTGTGTCTTGAAGCCTCCTGGTTTGAAAAGAGTGGCTAAGTTCAGATACCATTTTTCAAATTGAAAATGAAATATGATTTTATCCCCCCCTGGAAAACACAGAATACTTACCCTGATATGAAACATGTTTCAAGGTAGAAGTTACATGCAGACCACCTGGACTGGTAATACAAGTATTCCTGTTGAAAGTCTGATTTAACTGTATATTTGTTATTTCAGTTCTGAGTTATTTGATTGCCATGATGATCCTTAACTAAACCATTGCTCTGGATATCTGCCATTTTCTGACTGGTTCCCCTTTTTACAGTAACAGATCTTTGAAATAAAGTTTATCAACCAGCCATTTAGATTGAAAGCAAGTTAAGACTAAATGTTCCTGTATGCCCAGACCGTGTTACTTGCATATTCTTGTAGCTACGATAAACAAGTCTTGCCTCTTCGTGTGTATAAATGTAAACATATAAAACATGTATTTATGCACAACTTGAGATGTGAAATCTAAAAATACTGTAAGAACAGTGAAACAGGAAAATAAGTTGTTACCCAGGAATCACAGGATGTCATGCTCTCTCAGTGTGCATGTGTTGATCAAGTGTGTAATATTTAAGGCTAACAGAGTAGTTACAAATTTGCTTAACAGAAAGATTATCTGCAGTATATTTAGTTCTACGACTAATGAGAGTTATGGCTATAAATCACTGCTCTTTAAATGCTACCTTATTTCTTACAAGTCTCACACATCCTTTCCCTGGATGATCTCAAAATACATTAAAAAAGATGGTGTATTCTAATTAGCTATGATCAACCACTGGAATATATTTCAATTTTGGTAGAGTGTCTCAAGCCAAACAAGTCAGAGGACAGGATCAAATAAATTTAAATTAGTTAGAGTATAGACTAAGTTTTATTTAAAAGCTCCTCTACACAGCAATAGAGTGAGCATTTCATTATCTGGAACCTCATGCTGAATCTAGGCAGATTTCCTGAAACATTATCTTAATGCTTACACAAATGTAATTACTACTAAATCAATATTTTGTATTCAAGCCTAATTACAGTACATGAATTAGAATGCTACTAAAGAGATGTGTAGTTGGCTGGTTAATAGACTTTAGCTGGCTGATATTAAAACTGACAAAGGATCTCAGCTTTGGCTGCCCCAATGTGAGTACACAATGTTAGAATCAACTTTGCTGGTTTTGATAATTGTCACATGTACAGTACGTCTACAAAGAGCTATCAGTCTTACTGTCCCAAAATACTCAAGGAAAACATGACTCCTCTTTTTCAGTTGGCATTCGCATTTGTGAAAGGTACAGTCTTCTTCATAATATTGCAGAGAAGGATTTAGAACAGAACTTTTAATAAGGGCTGAGATGATATCAGTTCCAAACAAATGAACTAAGGTGCTTTAAGGGCTTTTTGCTTTGACATGTTCCCTATTCAGAGTTATTTGTTCCTAGCAGAAGTCATTGTAACGTCCCAATTCTGGGATCTCAACTTTGAGCTATCAAAGAGGGAAACGCAATTTGGAAAGGGCAGGTAGGACTCATCTAACTTTCCAGCAGTTTGTCATCATAAGAACTCCAAGATCAGAGCTGCGCAGAAAAATGTATCGCTTTAAGAATGACACCCAAATTATCCTCCTTTACAGTTTCAGACATTACAGTCAGCAGACATGTCACCTTCCTGTGGATATTCCAAGCACAACAGGGTGGGGAAAAAATGTTCATTTCCTGGCATAGGAATTAGACTTGATCATGATCAGAAATTCCAAAACTTCTATACTATTTCCCATTCCTTATTAGCAATCTTCTTAGTATGCGTAGCTCCTGCAGGATCTTTCTCCTGTTATAAAATATTCCTCCCAGAGTTTACTCTGATGTCGTGTAGTGAGCATGTATACGAAGTAATTATGGCTTCAATTTGTGCACTCATTGGTCTTCTTTTCCACAGGACCCAAATGCATGAGGACCACTAAAGGCGCTGTCTCCAAATGGCAGACAGAGAACATGGAAGTACCACACTGATGCAACCTCCCTGTCTTCAGCAGCCTTTTACTGAAATGATATTGGAAAGAGATGGAGAAATGGAGGAGACTGAGGTTTCTTTGCTTCTTTCATCACCTCCATATAAAAATATGGAGAAATATGAGGCATCCCACATGTATTAATTTTGTTCATTGCAGTTTCATCACCTGAACATGAATTCCTGAAGAAGGTCTGAGAAATGAGGTGGTTGTTATTAATATTGAACAAAAATAGAGAAATGGCTTTATCTATCTCAAAATGTAACACTCGGTTTTGCAAACAATGATGACAAAGTGGAGACAATATAAATTAGAAGTGCAAGACCAACCTTGAAAATGACCTTGTTCTGTCCAGCAAAAGACTAAATGAAAGACTAAGGCACCTCAAGTGAAGAAGTTTAAGAGGCCATTAAGTCATGATCCATTTGTTCTATATGAGAAGAAAATATCTCACAGTAGCAGACTTCTCAATCTAGCCAACTCAGGCTCTCCGAGAGATAAAAGCATGAGTGCTCAAGTAAGGATTAGATTGCATTTTTTAAGATTATATTTTTAAAATGAAGTTAACAAGCTGTCAGAGCAGATTGCAAAGGACTGTGCTAAGTTTTCTCCTCTAAGGGCTCTTTTGGTCAAGACTCGATGTTTCTGTAAGCAGTATGCTGAGTTAGCTCAATATGGAAATCTCCAAAGATGGTTTTCTGGCATGCAGGAGGTCAAGAGTAAGTAAACATATGTTCGTTTTTCCTTGAGATCTATGAGCTTTCTGGACTGAGAGATGTACCTTTTTAGCGTAAGTATAGAGGACAGTTACTTTCTGCCTTCAGATTCCAAGATCAGTGCCAAACCTAACTTCTCTTTAGAAATGTCTTTTATGAGCTACTTCAGGAAATGTGGATGGAATGCATTTTTATCTCAACAAGCACTGTATTTCCTTCTGGTTTTTTTTTTCTGACTCCAGGAAAGGTAAGCTCATTCCTGTTTGGTTGGCTGGATAAATGCTCTCACATTAGCACCTTTTTTCCTGTCTCTCACTCTTGACTGATTCATAGTCCATTACGGAAGCAACTTAAAATTCATATTAATTTGCTAAATGTCAGCAATCTGAAGAGTTCACAGGTCTATTTCTACACTGTTCTGACTTGATTATGAATCACCAACAAAATGAAACATATGCAATGGGCATACTCTTTGCCTACCTATTCAATATAATTTTATGCCTCTCACTAAACATGTCCTTAGGACAGAGATGGTTACTAAATCTAAAATAAGCAGCTTATTCCTCTCGAAAAGCTTATGCATCCTCTTGTAGAGTACTGTGGGATTTCAGGTCTTCATTTTTCACTTCATGCTTTAGCGGCACTACTTTACAATTTTTCTTACATATGCTTTTAGAGACAAACACATATTCTGAATTCTATTGGTTTGTTTAAAATCTAGTACAGCCTGCGCCATAAAGCAAAACAAAGATCCTCAGAGTTGTTACGTAAATAAACATAATTGTTAAAATCTATTCAGTGCACATCCAGAGAAGCCTGAAGCACTGTTTCTTCAAAGAAACACCGATTCTGCTCATTCTGCAGTGAATACCAGAACAGATTGGCAGCAAGAGCCTCTGGGTCCGCCCTGTAGAGCTTTCAAAATCATGTCTTTCTTGGCAATAGTATAATGAGACATCTAAGCTTCTCTTTGCCAGCTTAATGTTTTTGGCAGGAACAACCGTATTTAGAATAAAATACCAGTAATCAAGGTTGAGCAGCTTTGGTTTTTACACATTTTCTCTCTTTTTCTATTAAGAAAAAAATCAGAAACTAAAGATCAGAGACCTTAAAAATGTCTGCAATGCCATCTCACATGTCTTGGCACAGGATATTCTATTTAAGATAATTTCCCTCAGACTTTTTTCCTATTCTGCAAGTTTTATACTTCAGCACATCAAGTGCATTCTCTTTGGAGAGAATGAAAAAACCAGATTGTGACTCCCTATCAAGGTTATCCTCACAGACATCAGTACTAAGGCAGAGGTTACTCATACCTCATTTGTACCTTATCCAACCAACTCAAGGTAATTTTAAAGAACTTACCAAGAAAATCTCTCAGCCAGCTCTGTGAAAGGTGTCTACAAGTAAGATTTAAAGCCTCACCGCTTTTCAGCACTCAGCTACCACCCATCCCTAGGAGCTGCCCAGGTTCTCTAAGCATCTTTCACTGGGAACTTCAACATCCGGCTTTGGACATAGCACAAAGCATGTAAATCTGAATTAACCCAAGCTTCAAAATGTCCAGCTTGAATCTCAGCCTGTAATCGTGCTTTCGGAGGTGTTTACATCTTCTCAGTGTGAGTCCGAGTATCCTTCTCAAATTAGCATCACCAAGTCCAGTCGCTTAAGAAACACAGGCAACGCCAGCGTAGTTTCCTCCCCTCATGTAGACAGTGGGATACCTGAATTACGTTCCTCTCTTCCCTGGGGGAACCCGTTATTAGATTATGCCTTCTGCATAACTCTAGCACTTTGGCGCACACCTATCCCATCTTGGCAGCCTGTGTTAGGAATCAAGGGCTGATCCACTTTTAAACTCTTCAAGGCCACCACCTTTCAGAGCAGCCTAAATACATACGCTGAGCAAAATTCGGTCATGATGCATCTATACTGTCTGTCAGGAATGAACTGGGGATCCAAGCTACCTTTTGAACAATGCCTACATTTTGTCTCAGAGGGAGCTCTCTGGCTTGTTCCAGACAGAAATGGGTACGTGGCTGGGCAATGCAAGGATCAGAGCCCCAGAGCAAAACAGGGAATAATCCAAATTGACAGGATATTTGCCCCTAATGCAGCTGCTCCAGTTCCTGTGGAGTACTTAACTCTCTGTTGGACAAACCCAACTGAAAAAAAGCTGAAGCTTGACTCTACGAGATGCCCATATGAGAAACGCAGACTTGGGTTCCAGTTCTTCTTTTGCTGACAATATGAGAGTTTTTTGTCCTGTCCTTAGAGCCACTGGAACAGGAGTGGGTCTGGCTTCTCTTCAGTGTAAGTCAGCAGCCCTCCCGCACTGATCCTATCCAGTGACTGTTAGCTGTTTCTTGCAAAATGGAGCTGGTTTTCCAGGAGACATTTAATTTCTGAAAATACCCACTAGCACTAGTGATGACAGTTTCACCTGCAGGATGGAAAAGGGATTTTTCATAAACTTTTTTGTACAACAGAAGGGATGAAACCAAGGTTCCCTGTATTCAGAGCAAGTGCTTGGGTTTTTGGAGGGATTTTGGCTTTTGTTTTTTGTTTGTTTGGTTGGTTGGTTTTGGTTGTTTCTTTTTTAATTAAATCACTTCCAATCACTGAGCTAGGGGATACAAGGGCACCATGTGCATTCTTGGCTTTTTGCAAAATGACTGACGTACACAGACACCTAAATATAGGAGACCACACAGGACTGTGAATCTGGATGAGAACAAAGAGCATCTCTGCAGCCAGACTACATAGGAGCGTACGGTGGAAAGGTACCTTCGGAGCTGCCGAATCCCACTCACCAACTTTCACACATAGAAATGCATTTTCATGATTTTGCTAGTAGGGTGATCCAAAGGCATGTATTTGAGCTCTTGAACCCTTGCCTGAGGTGATCTTCTGTAAATGAGGAACCAGTGGTCCTCTGAGAGGTTGTTTACTGTAAAAATGTCTGTTCCATAACCACGCTGGCCAATGCACTGTCTGTGCAGGGTACAGCCCTCTGACCTGACCGCCAGAGAGGATCTGCTGCTCTGAAACTAGAAATGTTCACAATCCATCCTAAATTTATGCCTTGCCAATTTTCTCAACTTGTTCTGGTGCCAGCATTGTTTTTTATAATAAGCAGCTTTTCTCCCTCTTGGGAGGAAGCTCTTCTCCCCCTTGTATTTATAAACAGCAGTCACATACTGCCTCAACTTTCATTTCATTACATGAAAGAAGCTCAGTGTTTTGAGTTTTCTCTTGTATGATAGCTTACGAGCCTCTCAGTTCAGAGCAGGAATTAATGAACAACTGCTAACCACATTTCATAGTATAAGAATGAGGAGGCAACAAAGGAAATGAACAGGTAACAGGCTTAAGGCACAAAAAAACCAAAAGGTGATTCTTTACACAATGTTTAGTTAAACCATGACAATTCCTGCCACAGGATATTATGGTTGCCAAAGTTTACATGAGTTCAAAGTGATTAGCTAAATTGCTGGAAAGGATATGAAATGCAAAGATATCATCTGTGTTTGAGGGAGTCCCTGACCCACAAACTGGTGGAGGCCACACGAGCATCCTGGTGAAATACACTGTACATGTAATCTTCAGTCTTCATGGGGCATTCGCTATCGGTCGGTGTTGGAAGCAAAACAATGGGTCCCCCTTTGATCTGCTGCTGTCCTAAATTTTTCTTCTAAGTGCCTTAAGTGCCTTTCATTTTATGCTATTCAGACTTATTTCTATAACTCCAGTCCTCAAGTACATCCAGTTCTTTCACTGTTTCATCTTCATTTTTATCTTAACTTTGCATCATCAAGTTAATTTCACCAGGGCTTTTCCACTCTTTGTGTCAGGTTCATTATTTGTCTATTAAAACAGAACTGATCCTAATACTGATCTTTGAAAAATACAATTTTGGACTTCCTCTTTCAGTGTAAAATTTCCTTAGGTAATGCCATCTCCTTCGTCCACATTCCTGCCTACCTCACAGCTCCTTTGCTTTATGGAGGAAACCTTCTGCAATTTATTCACCAGACTTCCTTATCAAAACTGAACCAAAATATGCACTGACTTTTTGAGTTACATTGACTTTTTGAGTTACAACTAAACTGTCATTATTCACCAATTCCACATTTTCATGTTAGGTATTCATATATTTATGTGTGAAAAAAAATTTTGGTCTTTAACAGCTTTTGGAAAGTCTACTGCAGGTTGATTTTTCTTAAACAGTTCTTACTCTTTCGGAGCTCTCTTAAAACTTCAGACAACCAGTCCCATTACTTTAAGTATTTCTGGTAATCTCTTCACTTATTTCAGATATCTCTCCTAATGTGAGTATTCTACCAGTGGGGACAGGAGCAAAGGCTTTCAATAAAACTCTCTGCCAGGTGTAACTTCTTTGCCCAAAGAGATCTCCTCGTCTCCTCCAAATTCAAGACTCTGCACTCCTCCAACTCTAATTAGTTCCCACAGGTGACATCCACACTGCTAAACGAAATGCCCAAAAATATTCCAGTGCACTCAAGCTAACGAGCATGCAACAGCCTCTGTGTATTACAGCAAACTTTCCTAGACGCCAAAATGTTGCGACAACTTACAAAATGCCAAATGGGAATGATCGTTGGGACATTCTCATCCCTAAACCGGCCCTGGGAATTGCCTGGGAGCATGCTTGGTTGGCACCAGCGGGATAGATGATGAGTCTGGCGCCTGGGAACATGCCAGACACTGCTGGATGTATTAGTATGGAGCCAGCCTTGACGTGTCACAGTTTGAAAGAGAGACCCTTAACTATAAGGCTACTTTTGTTTACCTTTCCACCAAATTTATGCTGAATCAACTCATGATCGTCCAGTACAAGGTCACTCGCTACAAGCTAGTATTCTCAGAGATTTCATTACTTACTAAAATCATTGTCTGATTGACTGACAATCATCATCTAATAGTGATTCAATGATCCTGGAAATGCCCCATGGGTTTAAGGTGTTTTAATGCTGATCTGGACATTTTTTGTTCATCAGGCTAGCACTTTTGCATCCTAGACATATTTTAACCTTTGTGCATTTAAAGCCTTTTTCTTCTGTCTCCTTCTGTCTCATTTCACAGTGACTGTCAAAAATAAACTCTGAAGCTGTCTCAGAAGACTGCTATTCTGGGTATGCTGCCAGTCCTTAGTAGCATAGATCGCCCTGTAAGCAGTATGTCTTAAACATCTTCATGCCAGTCTAACTTTCTTCTTTATAAAAATCTTTTGATGAGACTCGGAAATCGCCAGGGAAATCTTAATTGACAAAGGCATGTAGAGCAAAAATCTGATAAATGGCTTATAAGAGATTTTCACTGTTCAATTTAGATACCAGGCATACTGAATGTTCAAAAGATAAGAAGATAGTTCACAGTAAAAACTATGCAGGATGCTTTCACCAACCTAATCTGCTTTTACGTGCCATGTCTGATGCCTGAAGTGAGGTGGTGGGTTTTTTTCCAGCATAAGAAAATGGGTGATTATTTTTTCTAGAAAAAAGTGAAATGGAGAAATGGACAGACAGGTGGGTACGGGAAAGGTCACAATTTCCGATGGCTTACCGTTCTCACTCCTACATAGAAGTGTTTGCACTTTGTGCCAAGTAATGGCCCAGCCCCAGTCCTTCTTGCACTGTTTGTATGATCTACCACTTCATACCTGCATCGTTCTGCCTTTAAAACTACAGTGTCTGGAAGCAGGAAATCTCTTGAACTCTGTCCCAGGGTATTTCCCGCTTCAAAGATGACTTGTGTTCATTGAGGTCTTTTATATAAAAAGTGACAGTCATCCAGCCCTGCACTATTACATACGGCCTACTTGTGCAGAAGTACATTTTCACCAACTGAGAATATTAGCACTTTAGTTAAGAACAACAGGCCTTTTGTGCAGCTCTAAAAATTGTAACCCATAGATAAAAATTATTCTTCTTAATACAACGATGTATTATTTTATTAGAGATCAGGTTAGATGAGCTTTTGAGGTGAATGTGATGCAGATTGTAAAGCAGTAGAATACATCAGTTTTGGAGTTTGTAAAACATCTTTTTGTTTATGTCAGCTAAACTCATTTTTCCCAAAGTGATATTTAGGTTAAATAGATGGGTAAATAGCTTCCACAAGAGGAATGGAAGTACACTGTCCATAACTTTTATCAACAACTCTTCTAAAGAATATAATCATTAAACCACGTCTCAAGTCTGAATCAACTTGAAGGAACAACAGAAAGATTAACTCCATGTTTAGTGAATGCTACATAATTTATTTAATAAAGTCTCCAAATAAGCATGGAAATTACAGGCCTGACTACAATTAAATGTATCTGAAATAAGACACTTTACATGGCTGATTGAACACGAGCACACAGACAAATGGAACTGGAAAGGTTTTTTAACATGGAAAGTTTAAATTTTATGGTTCTTACTATCATTTATAACAATCACTAACATGTAAAACAACACAAAGAGCAATCCATCTTGCAGACGACATAGAAGCTTCTGAGCTAAGTCATGGCAAGAAACTAATGTAAGAACTAATTTTCATACACCTAGGTATCATAGCTTGATTTCAGAGCTCAAATGCTATCAAAATGTACTACCTCCTCAAGTTCAGAGTAGAAACATACAAAAATACTTATTTGGCAAAGACAGAATGATTCAGCAAGTTCCAGGCACTTGCAAAATAAGCATTTTATGTTTGCAGCTGCATGTCTCTCTGAAGGACGAGCTTCCAAAAAGAAATGAAGGGAATATTCCAAGAAGCAGCAATGCTATGCTAAACAAAATCAGTAGCATAAGATGCTCATGGGAAAGGGTTTTCTTTTCCTCAGTTATCACCATTAGAGTAAAAATTTGTTTAGTTGGAATAAGTAGTATCACCAGATGGAAGTCGCAATATATATTTCTTTATCTTACTTCATTTTTCATTAAGACAATTTAGAATCAAAGATTAAAGCCTTAGTATTAAACACAAAACAGAGTATATGTTCACATAAACACAACTGGCCTGCAACGTCTCACATTTTATTTCTCCTATACCTTCGTTCATTTATCATCTCTTATCCTCAGCGTCCTAACTTGCATGCTTAAGTCTTCACTTGAGAGTGCCATAAATATTAAATTATTTGTAAAATACTGTATATGCCTCAAGGTTTTAGATAAATTAAATGTTGTATCTGAATGGCATCATTAATCATTAGTTAATGGCCTCCAAGGGAATGTTAACAGGTTACAAAACAGGTTTCCAACACAAAGACATACAGACAAAGTCTGGAAGATTTAAATCTTATGAGCCATAAAGATCTCAGAGGAATTAAAATGAGAAACAGCCAAGCACCTATACATACAAATCACAGTATCTGCAGAGGGTTTCAGAAATATACCTGTGGTGTCCCATGCATCATCTTTTTGTTCCTAAGAGGGAGAAAAACAGTGTGCAAGATGTTTCAGACAGAAAGACAATAATGGATGAAAATTCACATTAAAATCAAGTAATAATACTTGAAACACCTGTTTCTAATGACCAGGTATGGAAAGGATCCTAAATGATTTGGTGACACTTCTTTGTGCCGAAAATAAGTCTATTATCAAAATCAATTTTCTTCAGGCACTTCGATGGTAGGACTTACGCATATGATTAATTCTTTAGAATCTGAAATAAAACATGAGCTAAGCTCTGTAAGGTGATGACTCTGATGAGGACATCTACTGTAGAAGATCTGTCCATACTAGAAATTGCAAATGGTATGTAATGGTAATGGAAATCTGCAGGAGGAGGACACGGAGCATTAATTATGCACATTTTGTACCGATCCAAAAAAACCCCTGACACTGCTAGGTTTGAAAATATAACTGCAAGGAAAAAAAAATATCATGCTAATTACTTTTTAAAGAAATTTCCTTTGTGCATTTCAATGCATGCTCAATACCAATACTTACATCTTTATATAGAATTCAATCAATTAGGGCTGATTCTGCAAAAATACCTCTGTATACACTCTTGACCTTTAGAACAGGATTTTCTACTCAGGGGAATACAACTGCAGGACACAGAAGCCACTTAGTTTCCCCTCTCATTAAGGGATGCTCAGAGGCAAGTCAGTTTTTAAAAAGCACTTTTTTTTTTTTAAACATCTTTCTGCAGAGACTTCAGGAGTGCTCTGTCATATTCTGCACTACTCTTTTAAGAAATAACCTATTTACTTTTTCCCCCACTGATCTCTGTCTGTAGCTGCACCACAAACAAAACTGTACAAAACAAGTGAACAATCACATGCACATGGAAACAAAATCAGACAGAAAACATCTATTATTACATAGGGCAGTTCTACCATCTATCTACACGAACAGGGGAACATTTTCCAAGGTATCCAGGTGGCTTCACTGATGCCAACCAATGTCATCACAGCATGTAATAGCAGAGGATGATTACAGAGAAGACTGATTTTCTTTTTTTACAAAAAGCTGTAGTGACAGGAAAACAAGTAAAAAGATAAAACTTTTTTGAAAACCAAACCAAACAAAATCTCACCTAAATCCTCTTGCAACAATTCCTCATATCTTTCTTCTCTGCTATAGCATGAGCTATTTTTCAACAGAAAACAGCTAGTGTCTTAAAAAAAATACTGGCTTGACTGATAATCCACATTTCCCCTCAGTAAACAGTTTTTACCAATTTTAGTTAAAAGCTTTAAAAAACCCAAACCCTAAAGAGTATTGCCAGCAAGGAAAGTAAAGAAAAATAATTACTCTAGTTAGCTGTTGAAATATTGACTTTAAAATACAAAGCAAGCCAGCTGAAAAGAACATAAACTCCTCATTTGGAAAGAAAATGGTCTGGTTTATCCCCAGATTTGACATTTATCCCCAGAAACGGATTTGAGGTGGGCAGCCAGAATGGGATCTGGATTTAGCTAAGCAGTAAGTCTGGCCCACAACAACTTCACAAAGTAGCCTAAAATAGCTAATACCTGGAAGCTGGATAGGTCTAAGTGTTAAATGCCAAAGGCTATATTTAGTGTCTACACTCATTATGACACATTTCTATGATTCAGCTACACCACAAAAATCTACTGAACCTCTTCTAACTTTCTAACTTAAATGAGAACTTAAGTTCTAGTTTATTTATTAAGCAGTATCATAGTTTCAAGTCATGGCTTCAAAACCCCATCCTATAGTCATACTGAAGTTTGGTTTACATTCTCTTATCCACTCTTTTGTTGCCTGTTGCTTCTAACAAGACACTGTTTTTTCTACAGATATTTAAAAAATAAAGAAAAAAAGAAAACAGCATAGATCACGTGATTTTGTCACATTGAGCAGTTTTGCTTCACACTTCAATTATTTGTATTGCTCCTAACTTAGGTTTGTGTAAGTGATCAAAGGATACCCTTTAAAAAAGTAAAAAAATAACACAATTGTATTATTTATATATATATATAATTATACAGGTCTGACACCGCAGAAAAATCACTCAGCAAGCCAATAATCCTCTGATTTACATAGCATATTACAACATGCATAAAGAAAGGCTGTCCACATACTACAATCTTAGCTAGCATCTTACCAAAAAAATAACACCTACATTTTCATGATCCTGTCTACTGGGAAGCTTACACGTTTTCTTTTATGACAATATATGATGTCATAATTCATAGTGACTTTTTTTGCCCTATGAGAAAAATCTCCATAAAATTGTTCAGCTAGCCAAGATGGCTGTGCTTAGTTTTCTCGAGTGAGGTTAAATGCTGAGTTTCTTCTATGCTGAGAAAATACATGATTATTTTATATTAATGCAATTCTTCTAAAGTTACATCCTGAATTTGCCGAATATGGATGGCTGTAGTTCAGGGAAGAAAAAAGCTTTTCAGAAAGTGTGGACAGGGGAAGAAGGGGACGGCTCTCCCCCTTGGCATCATGTTCAGAGTGGAGAAATAGTTTTTGCATCTTGACCATGCTAACAATTTGGTTTTGCTAGCACGAGCGCAAGTGCAGCAATCCCAGGGGAGATCACTGCGTGACAGCATACAGACAGCTGGGAGGTTCAGACTTGGTCCTGACACCCCAGCTTCCCTGGACTTTAGTGAGGCAGGATCTGACCGATGCATATTACCTCACTCTCCTCAGAGCAGTCTTTGTCCCTGGTGTTTGAGAAAGATTCTTTAAGAGGTGCGAGTCACGGGACATACTCATCAGCTGAATGACTTTGAATGACTTGGGCAACATCTCAAATCAGCAAGCAGGGTATGCAATGTTACTTTTTTCCCCTCAATGTGCTAAAATCTCTCCCAATGATAAATGATCAAAAAGTAAATTATAAGCATAAAACGGCAAAGATCTCCTGTAGAAATCAGCTTATAAAGTGGACTAAGCAGAACTGATGAACATCTCCCACATCTAATTGTGCATCTATAACACTAAAAAAAAATATGTTTATATTTATATATTTTTAGGTCCCCTAGAATAAGCAAGAGCATACAGTGAAAAAGAGTGAAAACTATTCCTGTGGAAAACAAATACTTTAGGTAAGTATAGCCATCAGGATGAAGAAAACATGTCTTGACATAAAATCCTGCTCTCACTGAAGATAATGGCTTTATAAAAACAGTTTATCACGTGCTTTATTTTTATATTCAGAAGATGCAGATTTAAAGAACATGGTAATGCCACAGATACAACCAATCAATAGAAATTGCCTGAAAATTGTCTGCCAAGCCTACACTGTGAGAGTGATTTCCTATAGCTTATATTACTTGTCTATGCCAGTAAAAAAATAATATAAAAAGTGGACAGAATTCTGCCACAGCACCATAGCAGTATATATTATTGCACAATGTTCCAAGTAGGTAGTATCCAGCCCTGTCAACGCCCAGTATTTTGTTCTGGAGGCATTAACTTCTTATAGAGGTTTTGGTTCAGAAAATCAAGTACTAACTTACAAAGAGTAATGTTTTGTTTGTTCTTGTTCATGTAATGTTAGATTTAACTAAACCCGAGCCTGTCAGATCAATTGTGTGGATTTTTAAATAGGTAAGACTGTGTAATTTGAAAAATTAAGCATATACATGCATATACATAAACCCATCATCCCTGCTGCTGAAGTGAGAGGCAATGACACATGCAATAGCTTTCATGTGACCCTTTTGTGTAGGCCAAAGGTAGTGTGGAAGAGCTCATTTTTTTCACAGAAGTTCTGTAGAACTTAATCCTGTCAGTGAGAACAAAGACGATCACAGGAGTTACACCAGATTTTGAAGTTATGGGATTCACTGTTGACTGAGTCCCATGGGGACTCATACTGTCCTGTGGAAATGTAAGATTCCATATTTATTCAACTAAAGGTGGTAAGGCACTTGCTTATGAACCTTCCTCTCGCTACTGGCCCTACTATGAATTATTGCTGTGGTTGTTATTCAGTATGGCCTTATCAAACTCAGCACTACTTTTACTATTGCATTTCCATACTTGTCTATGGATACGTATACATACATATATACTGGAACATCCACAATCTTCATATACCAGCAACTCTGCTTATTGATTAACATATAGTAGCTGAAACTGAATGATGAATTCCAGCTACAGGTAACTTGTATTAGCTGCCAAGCCACTTAGTTCCAAATTTATGTAAATATTCTTCCAACAGTTTTGTGAAATTATTAAAAACAACAGTAACAAATATAAAAGCAAGCACCTGAGTAAAAATCATGTAGTTTGTATTATTGTATCTTTAGTCATTGTGACAGTATAAAAAATACATACTCACTCAAAAACAGAAAAAATATTTCTGTGAGTATTCCGCTATTTAGGAGTATGAGGTTACCCAAAATGTGTTTGTCATTTATAATGAAACTCATAAAGAAACCAGCTACTGAAAAATATGTTGTCTGTAAAGCATACTATTAAGTGAAAGAGTTATAGCTTGACCTCTTTAATTACATATTTCTCTTAACTCAGAGAACATGGTGCTGAAGGGCAGGCAGTAACAAAACAACTTGAAAACTGGGTAAAAAGTTGTCATATAAAAGTATATTTTTAACAAGATGCTCTTGATGCTTCAGTAAAGCACATGCCAGAAGGACTCTGGGCTGTCCCCTTCTAAGAAGCTAATATGAGTATGCATTACTAACAGTAAATGACTCCGGAAACAGATTTTATTTTTCAATTCTAAGGAACTGTTTACCATAAACTAAAACGCAGAATTATCATTTCAAAACAGCACTAACAGTGGGTTTTTAAAAGAAAAAAAAAAAACCAATTGTGAGTATATTTTCTGTCCTTAGAAAATGGGGATATATCCTCTCTGCTGTCTCTTTTGGATGCTCCTTCACCTTTTAGGATTGAGGGGGGACAGAAGAATGACATAAAACTGCCTCTCCAACTCCTGTTTCAGCTTTGCCCACCTGCTTGCCTTCTGTGCATGCAAAGATGCAAAGGAGGCAGCGTGGTCCTGCACGGCTTATGGGATCCATTGGAACCCCTTTGTTTGTAGCATTTCCCCCACCTCCAGATATGAACTAGTTGAAGACAATTTCAAGGGGCTGGTCAAGGCACTAATGTTTAGCAGCCCTCTCCTATTCCGTAAGACACATTTTCAAAATTAGGTTTGGGATCTTTAAAGCAAATACATAAAACCCATTTTAATTTAAATATGTATTTTAAATCACAGTCTTCAGTTGGAAGACCAGTAGGAGTAAATGCTTAACACAGGTAAATCAGTCTTGAAAAGTCAGCATTTGTTACAAATAATGACAAATTAAATGCGAACTTTTTCTCTATGCCTACAGCATGTAGTAATGGTCCTTTCCTGTTGAGTGAGAGTTGTAAGTGTATTGTGAGGAAGAACTTCGGGGAAAATGCTACTAAGTCATTCACTGGACAACTTTGTGGAATTAAGTGCTTTTCTTTTAGGTATAAAGAATTTTCTTATCACTGAGGTAAGTAAAGCACTGAGCTGCCTACAGAGGTAGCCAAATTTTCATTAGCAGTAAGAGTTGTACAAAGGAAACTGATAGAAGAACAGTGCAGTGCACAATGCCACTTGAATTCAGGGTTTAGCTTAGATGACCTGAGATATCTTTCCCACCTTTATAATCACTACTTCTTTAATACAGAGACATATGCAATGAGCTATAATAAACATTTTTAATGACTGTCAAATCAATTTTTTAAAAATTATAATAAGCATTATATACAGTAATTATATTTCCTATCTGCCTACCAAGCTAAAAAGTATGTATTACAACTAACTGCTTGTGGCAGGGCAAGAGGGAAAGAAAGAAAGCGCATCATGTAATATGCCCTAACGATAAGATTAGAGACTGTGGGAAGGCCTCATGACACGTAAAAGCTGCAGGTGAGTTAGATCTGTAATTCTCAGAATTTTTGTATTGTATCTTACTATGTTGTATTTTTTTGCCACTTCTTTACAACAATCATATTTTAAAGATTTCTTTTTTTTCACAGAATGTCAATTCAATAGATTTTATGTTAAAGCACTAAATGACTAAGTGAAGTTGTTATCATCAAAGTGATAGTCACTACTTTAAGGAAATCTCTAAAAAAAAGATGCATTACAAATATTACAGCTACCTCAGGATACAAGGACTTGACACCTACTAAATGCAAGTAGGAATTAATTGAGACTCTTTGTTATGAAGCTTTTATCACTTCAAGTTCCCATAGGTCCCCAGGTATTAGATGTAGACATGCTTATCAAACTTCTTCGTTGGGGAAAGAGGAAAGATAGCATTCAAGACAGAAAAAAAGAACAATTTTAGGGCAATTTTACCATTGATCTATTTGAAGCAGCCCCAAAGTTTAGAGTATTAGGAGCAGTATGAGCAGAAATTTCAGGAAGACCAATAGTAGGCATAGATTGAATGAAATTTGTCACATAGGTGCCATTACTGTATACAATACCCTAACTCTATTATGTCTTACACAGGTATATAGTACTCTCTATTATCTACAAAAACTGATGCTAGGGAAAATGTTCCAAGTCAAGTTCACAGCTAAGTCATCTGCTGAATTTTATTCTAAGTGCTTGATATAATATGAATTCCTAAGATAATTTGGATCTGATAGATCTCTCACAGCAGATTTTTGTGATCCCATGACAGCTTAAATGAAAAGATTTAATAAACAATAAACTTTGGTACTGTGAAACAGGTCTGAGTAGCCTCTAGGGATATCATGCAGAACAGCTGCTGCTGATTCTATTTTGCTGGTGACCACTGTATTCATATAATGAACTGTACTAAATGATAGCTGAAATCATGTATTTGTACTTTAAAACACAACTATTTGTGCACAGTACTTCATGTAAAGATATTGTCAACATCTATCAGCCAAAGAGGAGGCTGATACCCCAGAAACACACTCTGTTAAAATGTGTAATACACTTAAATAAAAATGTTGAACCTTTCACATTGCAAACCTCTTCAGACTCAATTTGTCTGCTATTACAGCAAACTCTTTGTTGTACTAGATCTCTAGTAGCAACACTACTAATATATCCCTAAAATACTTGCCATTTCTCAGGTTCTCTCTCTGCTTTGGACACATCAACAATCTGTTGAAATAAAGAAATACTGATTCAAGCTGACAATTTTTAAGTAGAGTTACTGAATAGATACTTAACCTACTAGCATTATCATCCTATCACACTGCCATTATAACCATGATCAAGAAGGTTACATTCCAGAAATACAATTATACTGTTGGCAAGAAAGTTACATTACTTCGTTTAGCAATAACGCAAACTACAGTAAGTCTACCCTTGAGTGACAAGATGATTGGGGGGAAGATTTATATTCTCCTTGCAAAACTCTTCAAGGAAATTTCATGTCTGTGGGGACAAACAGGTTTGCTCTATGTAAAATCTTAGGAAAATACATTTATAATAAACAAGAAACCAGATTTCAATAATACTAAACAGACATTAAAGGTCTTTTGACTTTTTTAAGAAGATTTTTTTATGTATGATTGAAGTTTATACAACACTCCAGAAAAGCCATCATGTGTTAGATTGAAAAATAAAATCAGAAGCATTTTCTGTCATATAGGTATACATGAAAAAACGGGAACGTTAATGTCTTAGAAAGTGTATGTCCAGCTTTGTACCGTTACTCATTTAACAAAGCAGAAAATAAGTTACTGTACTGTAAACAAAAAGCTACAGTAAAAGGACATTTTAAAATTTACACGAGTTTGAGTTCATAAACATTTTGGTTGCTCCATAACAGTTTTCATATAAAATGAATAAAAAACCCTTGGACAGCTTTCATCACTCTTGACTACTTTTCACTTAAATGCACACAGACGTACTTTATATAGCAATATACTGATGTACTGTAACATGGATATTGAACTATGATTACTGCTTTTTAACTGAGATGTGTATTATCCAATCAATATTATCTGTAATTGAAATACTCATACATTATGTATTCCCATCATGTTGTTAAGTATAAAAACATGAAAATATAACTTTACATTATTTCAGTTATATACATCAGTTCAGGCTTGACAAAGATTTTTTTTACACTACGATTTTTAGAGGAATAAGCCCAGAGGTACAATAAATAGCTTTCCACTGTATACAGTAATGCAATTCTACTTGTTCAAAAAGTTTAATTACCATATGAATATTATTTTAGTTTGGTCATTCTAGCATTGAACATTAAAAATCAGAATGCATCCCCCAGCATTCCTGATGAGGAGTAATGCACAGAACACCTATGGGTCACAGATGTGTCAAGAAATGGTTTAGTTTAATTAGGGGGAAGTTACTGGTAAGTTTGACATCGAAAACACTGTATATACCTCTCTTGCTGACCGCACTGGGAGTATACACTGTGTTCACATGCCTGCAGAAACAGGCTCAGAGCTTGTACCACAAGAAGGGATTCCAAGTTTCTGATAAATGCCCTGTCTTTTCCAATGTTCAGTAAACATTTTACTTAAGCCTAAGAAATGGATTCCAACTAAAACTGCAAGTCATATTTCAAATTTTATTTAAGAAGTCCAAAATAAAATAGAGATTTAC
This sequence comes from Gymnogyps californianus, assembly GCF_018139145.2. Classification (NCBI taxonomy): domain Eukaryota; kingdom Metazoa; phylum Chordata; class Aves; order Accipitriformes; family Cathartidae; genus Gymnogyps; species Gymnogyps californianus. The sequence goes on from NC_059474.1 coordinate 47,441,361, forward strand.
TGATACTGCATGAGGCAATGTATCCACAATGCAGAAAAATGTAAGCTTTTCACCCAAACGTATGGAATTTTATCTACAGGGAAAGCTAGAGAAACATGATTTTGCTTTGATTTGCATTAGCATTTAAATTAATGTTATTGCACCCCTCCTAGGATTCCTTTTTGCTTTGTAAGTAGAGTTATCATTTTTAAATACACATAATTAAAACGTATGGTAACTTCAGATAGCAAAGAATATTCATAATGATTAAGATTCAGGAAAGTTTTTATATTTTCATCAGTACAGACTTTCATCTAATTTGAGTTATTAGTGATCTTAATTCAAAAAGACATTGCCAAGGTTTTGGTTTTTTTCCATAACAAAGAACTTCACTAGCTACTGCTTAGAATTATCTTTTAACAGTTTGAAAACTGCTTCCTTAAAGGAACAATTTGAGAACTGCATTTGTTTCATACTTTAAAAAAATATTTAACACTTTTTTACTGCTTGCCATTTATCAATTTTTACCAATAGTCTTCTCTCTCTGTACATGTACTTATGAACACAATTGTACAAAAGTAGAGATAGATATGAACCAAATCTTTGGATCACAAGTCCCTGCACGTCAGAGTTAAGAGGAGCTCTAAATCAGCACCTATCTGACTCCTCATGTGCTGGTATCAAGTACCACTCCAAACCAGAACAACCTTGATCTTCAGAGTTCAAAATGCATATCTGAGCATCACAGCTTGGGCTTGTCTGTAGAAAAAACTGTTGAACAGATTCAAGTGAGCTGGGGGTGGCGACACTGCCAAAAACTAAAACGTTGACCCAACCTTGACAGTGTCCTTTTAGATTTCAGACTCTTTATAACCCAACTGTAGCTAGTAGAATTAATGGAACACTTGCAAATAAAACCATAGAAAAAAGTTTATTTCAAATGTCAAGCATTGCCAAGTAATTTTATATTAACACCAAATGTTAAAGAATAGGATATACAGCAAAGTTTTAATAACAATATTAAATTACAAGATTTGAACCTTTTAATTATTATTTCTTCTCTTCTCAACATCACATATTTGGCTTCGAAAAATATGGAACTGATGCCTTAAGCCTTATTTTCATATTCCACTTCCCCGCAGTCTAGATTTCTTTTTTCTTTTTTTTTTCTTGTTTTTTTTTCTTTTGTCATATTCAACCATTATGGAAGCAAATTTATTTAAAAGCCAGTTTTTGTTTGTGAAAATACCTAAAAATATTTTTTTCATTTTAAATGTTTTTTTTTCTTATAAAACATGTCACATCTTGATGCAATTGATGTCAAGTGTGCTTAAGTCAATATGAACCAAGGGACTAACAACGGTGGCTGCAGAAACTGGTGTGTTGCCTGTACAACGACTTCAGTTAGATTACAGTACTTCCATGTTAGCTGTGCATGTCAGTCAAGCTTCATCTTGAACTCGTGTAGAAAATGGTGTTGTGTTTTGAACTAAGCATTCATTAC